>NC_090733.1:62052779-62117779 GCF_036898095.1 Palaemon carinicauda
TGTTTCGTAGCGAATGCTTTTTTGATTTGACTGCAGCAAGAGGCAGTAGTGTGAGTGCTGGATTTACTATTATTTTTCTTACCAGCGTTGGAAGTGTTTTGTTTATTTTTGAGTAAGTACAGTTTTGTTTACCTTTGCTTGTCGTGATTGTGAATGATAGGAACAATTTATTATTTATTTTTTATTATAGTGCGATAGTTTAGTTAGCTAGGAGTGTTCATAAGTGTTTTTCTTTTTTATTTGGGCAGGCCGTGATTCCTCCTTGGAGAGACTTACTCCTTTGAGAGATTTTTTTTTGTTGAATTCACTGGTGATGAACTGGCCTGGAACTGATCATATTTAGACTGCTTTTTGGATTGACGATTGTCGATGACCTGGCCTGTTTATCAAGATTGTGTATGATGATGATGACGATGATGATGATGACGATGATGATGATGATGATGATACTGACACCTGTGACTCAAGGAGTTGAGGCCGTTATGGCAAATTAGGAGAGACTCCTGTTTACCATATAGTGGCAGTTTGCCTATAAAAGACTGTTGGCCCTTATGTGGACGAAGGTTTCCACTCAGACATATATAAAACATTTCTGTTTATGTTTGTGGTTGTGGTAAATTTAAGTTAAGTTTTGTCAGTGTTTATTTTTAAGCTTTATTTATTTTGAAGGTTTATTTGATTGTGGGTGGTTTTGGTTTAAGCGTTTAGTATTAAGAAATATAGTATTAAGGTTATGTTTTGTTTTCATTTCCCTTCTGTCCAAGAGTCCAGTTGATAACGTAAGGGGAAAGTTTGTGTTGCAGAGACAATTGTCTGGTAGAGTGATTCAGGGTGTGGGGGTTGTTGTTGCAACATTCCGCCACATTCCAACCACATGGAAACATGACGCAATCCTTATCGTGTGTGTCATACAGCATACCTTTTAACAAGTTTACATGAGACTATGTAACCAAACTACATGAAATGAAAATTTAATTCTTCAAAATAACGTAAATTTATATATACGGAACTGAATGAAAATAAAGCTAAATTAATGACGACAATCTTATGTAATTTACATAAATATACTTAATTCTACATGAGTGGAATCCACCCAACGAGCTGGCTATACATCTCCTAAATACACAAATGAAATACGTGAATAAAATAATCTATTTATGTTAGACCATCTTCTTAAGATAGCTGCCCCCAAAAAGATTATTTATTCAGGGCTTGAATTCACCAATTTAGTCAAGATAAATAATCTGCAACCACATTGTCTTTACCTGATGTAAGCTTTACATTAATACAATATGGCTGCAAACATAATGACCATCTAGTTAAGCTCTGATTATTATTCTTCATCATATTAACAAAAGTTAAAGGATTGTGATATGAGTAAACCGTAATTTATTCATTCTGTAGTCTATTTACAAAAACTTCAAACTTCCTTATTGCTGTGATCATCACTAGCTGTTCCTTTTCAACTGTCAAGTAGGTTCGTTGATGCTTCAGCTTTGATGACATAAAACAGACGGAGTGAAGAATTCCTTTCTTGCCTTTTTGCAGTAGGACAGCCCCAATCCTGCTATCCGATTTATCCACTTGGATAAAGAATTTCTGGTTGAAATCCGGTGCTTGCAGTATCGGTTTCGATAAATTAACGTATACCTTCCTTTGACTTTTCCCTCCTCCTGGTGTTTTGATAATGTAGATCAGGTCACTGACCTTCTCCAAAATCCAGAATGGTCATTGGTACATGTTGGCCAGAGGGAATCTCCTTATCGGTAAGTAAACCAACAACTGTTGTTTTACCGCAAATTGTCCGTTCTTGCTTTTCATACCAAACCATTACTTCATTTCTCCTTGGCTCGTTTTCAGGTTTTCGAGGGGAAACTTTCTTATATCACTGATCCGTTTCCTCAAATTCTTGGCATATTCTCCATCCGTTTCCTCTGGATCTTTCCATTTTTCTGCCACTATTTTAATTGGTCCTCTTACTTCTCGTCCAAACACTATTTCATTCGGGCTACATCTCATTCTTTCTTGATAAGCATTGCGGACCTCAAATAACATGAAAGGTAGTCCAATGTCCCATTCATTTCCTGTTAAGTTGCATTACTTTGTTAAGGTACTCTTTATGGTTTGATGAAACCTCTCTAATACACCTTGGGTCTCTGGGTGATAGGCAGTAGACAGTTGTTGTCTCACATCCAACAGTTTCATCATGTCCTGAAACAATTTTGACGTAAAATTTGTTCCTTGGTCAATCTGAACGTTTTCCAGAATACCAAACTTGGTAAAAAAGTAGAGTAACTTCTCAGTGACTAATTTGGCTCTGATGTTCCTGACAGGTATGGTTTCTGGGTATCTGGTCACTGGACACATTAAAGTTAACATATACTCATAGCCTTTCTTCATTCTCGGTAACGGTCCCCCAATGTCAATCATTACTTTGCTGAAAGGTTCTCCTCGTACTTCAATCGTGTGTAAGGGAGCCTTCTTGATGCACTCGTTAGGCTTTCCAGCCATCTGACAAACGTGACATACACGGCAAAACTGGCTCACATCCTTATGCGTGCTAGGCCAGAAAAAGTGTCATAATCATCTCCATCGTCTTTTTTATTCCCATATGCCCCATCTCATGTGCTATGGCGATCACCTGTCTTCTCGGCAGTGGGGGAATCAATATCTGACAGTATATTCCCCATTTGGCATTCCCAGGGATATCAGTGGGCCTATGGTTCCTCATAATGAACCCATCCATGAGGTAATAACAGTTGGAAGACCGCTGCACCTTCATCTCATCCACCACACGGTACATTAATTCAGTTAACGTCGCATCCTTCCGTTGCAATCCTATCAGCCTTTTCCGACTCACTTGTCCTAATTCAAATGCCGAGTTTTCTATTTCTTACAAGTCCAATGGTTCCTTGTCTTCCTGTTCATTCATCTGGCATTCCTCTTCTCTTGGGCTCTCTTGGGAGCTCTCCTCTTGCGTGCTATCATGGGAAACCTCTTCTTCCGTAAACAAATCTTCCAAGTTCATCGTTCCTTTGGTTTCTCTGTCTTCTTCTGCAGCCACTTTCTTCGTCCTACTACTAGTCGTCACACAACTAGGAAAAAGATACGGGTAGTCATTCTCAAGCTCAGTCGTAGGACTATACTTCAGTGGTTTCTCCGTTACAATGGGACAAGGCACAGTGAATCCCTTACCGCAAAATCAAAATGACCTGTCATCAACTCCCATGACAGTTTCAAGGGGCAAATAGGAGTAACCTCCTCACCTCCTATTCCCTTCAAAATGACAGAATCTCCTGTGAGAGACTGTTCAACCATCGGGTGCACGCCTTGCGTCACCACAGGTGTTGCGCAATATCTTGTACGGAATCTGCTCGCTCCTATCCAAAGCGACTAACATACCTTCATAAATATATGGTTTAAAGGCATCCACGCTGTTTGTGGTTGTCCTGTTTATCGTGTAAACGTTAGTTGGTTTATTTTCCCCCCTCGACCTTTCTCGTTTGATTCTTCGTCTTCGTATTCTGTGGAGTTGAATTACCCTTAACAACTTGGGAAACTGCTTTCGGTTGGTTTGACCAACATACCTTACTGATATGGCCATTTCTGCCACACTTGTAACAGACAATATTAATCTTCTGCACGTCTTTCTCAGCACCTGAAGGAAAATGATTCGACGATTGTTGTTGTGGTACTGTCACATTCCGCTTTAGAATAGTATTGGATCTTAAGCTAGGCAGGATCAAGAATGATAGTCAGTGTGGTTTTGTATCTTCATTGCAACTGATTCATAGTGGAAGGAAATACTGATAGCCCGTGATGTGGACAATGACGTCACTTATATGGGCGGCGCTCAGGCGCTACAAGCTGCCTCATCTTAACACATCTTACATCTCCCTCTCAAAATATTACGAGGGTAATATTTTCAAACCTTATAAATGACAATATCAAAAGCCGATATGACGAACGAAATGCTCAACACTCTTAAAGAAAATCATCAGACGTATATGGGAAATCATAATCATAATAATTAATGGTAACATTAGGATGACTAAAAAGGAGAGAGAGAGAGAGAGAGAGAGAGAGAGAGAGAGAGAGAGAGAGAGAGAGAGAGAGAGAGAGAGAGAGCAACATCAACAGCATAAACATAACCTCAAGCGAAACAATAATTACATCAGCATTGCAAGATTTGCATTAAATTTGAGTTGTGAATGCAATTTCAGCATAAAATCTCATACAGAATATAATTTTGCAAATATGAATTCAATGCACTTCTTAGTGCAGTAGAACAAAACAAAAGTTACTTTCATTTTATAAATGCAGGATCAAAGCAAAGATAACTATACATAATCGTTCATCCAGACAGGGACCTCTCTCTTCCTTGAAGCCACTTTGTCGTTGGAAGGAGTGGCTCCTGTTGTCTCATTGACAGGCAGTTCAGTGACCTTGAAGTGTCTTCTGTTACTTATCGACAGACGCCTACTACCAAGTAGTTTTACGATGTACTGTCTATTGCTCAACTATGATTCTCACACTGTCCCAGGCCTTGGTCATCTGGTTCTGAACCCTAACATGCGTGTCTGGCTGTAGGGGCGTTAGCCTCCCATCGCTGCTGCTTTCAATTATCTTCTTATTTTTCTCTGCTACCCGAAGTTGTCTTTTTCTAATGGGATTTCTTCAGTGGTGGTCTATCATATAGTTGAGTCTTGCAGTCAGCACACCATTGCGTAGCTGTCTCCCAGTTGCCAATTGTGCCGGAGATCTGTTTATACCTCTTAAGGATATGATTAGGTATTGATGAGGTGCCATTAGGGAAGTGGGCTATTTTTAGCCAGCCTGTAAGCCTGTCAGAATATGCCATATACATCTGTCCTTCAAGCTGAAACAGGTCCATGACAGTCTGTTGGAACGGATACTCTGGGGTAGCGGTCCTTTTCATGACTTAGGCAGGCAGTGATGGTGAGTGGGCGTCACACGATATACACCATGAACGATGATGCTGGAGGTCACCCTCGTTGCCTGGTCAATAGACCAAATGTCTCACTCTTCTTAACATTGTATCTAGCCCTTGATGTCCAGCATGAAGGTTAGCGGATATCTGATGGTGGAGCCCTTCGGGAATGACAAGGCGGATGCAGTTGTCGTTGAAGCAGTATGTGACCAGGTTGCCAAATATAGAGAGATGTTCTCTGATGCCGTAGAAGGGCCTCAAACATGCAATTTCTTGAGATTTCTTCGGGTTCCAGTCCCCTGCAGTCACTCGAGCGACTAGTAGCTGGTATGCTGGGTCGTCTAGGGCGGCCTCTTCAACAGTTTTCTTGTCTATGTGCACTGCTCCTGTAGGGTTTCAGTGATTGCTGACACCATAGCAATCATTAATTCTTTGTTGAAGCTCGCATTCTGCCTATCTGGCGCCTTTCTCAGGGCATGAAATCGAGAGAGGAAGTCAGCAGCATGATTTCTCTTGCCTGGTAGGTATTTAACGTTGAAATTATACAATAATGTTTTCTCCTTTAATCTAAATAGTCTGGGGTTGGCAATATTGCCGACACTTCTATTGCCTAGTAACTTAACTGAAGGGCGGTGGTCCGTGACAATGGTCAAGTTCGCGCAGCTCAATAAGAATAATCGAGTCTTTTTTAAGCACCAGGCCACCGCAAGGGCTTTCCCCTTCAAAGCTGC
Organism: Palaemon carinicauda; assembly: GCF_036898095.1. Taxonomy (NCBI): domain Eukaryota; kingdom Metazoa; phylum Arthropoda; class Malacostraca; order Decapoda; family Palaemonidae; genus Palaemon; species Palaemon carinicauda. The sequence continues at coordinate 62,058,462 of NC_090733.1, forward strand.
ATACCCAGACTCGGCGTGCGTGAGGAAACAACTGCCACAAAGTGCTATTCTCCAACCATCTCTACAACAGAATGGGGTTTTGATGATGGTACAACTACAATATTGTTGGAGGAGGACGAAGCCCACGCCCTCCTTACTCCAGTTAGTGACTGTAACAGTCGGCCGCAGCTTGTCGTAGTAGGTGAGTCCGTCCTTGGCCAACTTGCAGACGATGTCTTGCACTTGACGAAACTGCTCCTGAAGGTGCTCATCCCAATACACCTATTTGCCTGAGGGCTTCTTCAGCAGGTCTCTAAAGTGTGCCATGATGGGCGCTGTTGTCAGGAAGGGGGCCAGCTGATTGAGAAAACCATACCATGACCTCAGGTCAGATATTGTGGGGCTTTTGGGGCATAAAAAAAAACTTTTGATGGCATAAAAATAATCTTCTGGAGGCTTTTAGGAGTCCCATCCAACGAATTCCTCTTCTTTCTTGCAGAACTTGAATTTTTCTGGTTTCAAAGGGATGCCTTTATATGCACAGACTGCGAGGAAGTCATACACATGTCAAAAGGCGCCTTCTACGCTTGAATCATAAAGAAGTGTGTTGTCCACACACTTAAGCTTCCTGGGTACTTCTTCAATGGCATCATTGAAATAGCGTGTATATGCTTCGGAGGCAGAACTACATCCCATTGGTGTCCTTCGGTATTGGTACCTGCCCCAAGGTGTGATGAATGTGGTTAGCGGTATGCTTTCCTTGTACAGTTTTACTTGGTGAAGTCCCCAATAGGCGTCGGCCACCGTGTTGTATGAGCAAAGGGGAATGCTAGATACCATATGGAAGGGCATAGGGGTATGGTGCGTCTCCCTTCTACAACTCACGTTGAGTTTTTGATGGTTAACCGTACGCCTTGGTTCCCCTTATTTCTTGGCCACGACCAACATACGCGAACACCATTCTGTGGGTTCTTCAGGGGGAGCTCTCTGTAAGACCCCTCTCAGGACGTCCTCTTCCAACTGGGCTTTCACCTCCTTTTCCCAGGGCTAAGGTACTGACGCAGGTGTGTGGCAGGCCTAAGGAACTGCATCAGGTAATAAGTGGATATGGTGTGTGTTCCCCATCCATTACCGGAAGGGGTTCTCTCTCGGTGTTGAAAGTCGTACTTGCAAAATGGGCTAATAACCAGTTTCCTAATCTGGTAATATTCTCGTCACTAGTGGGAAACGGAATGGCCGACGATCTTGCAGGTTGATCGGTTGCTTCAGCTAATGTATGGTTTGCACTTGCTGCTGTGGGGGCAGAGTCCGTGAAGGGGGCGTGGTTTGGAAACGTTTCTGTCATAAGACCAAGTTTCTTGCAAGCATCTAGGGATAAATAAAAATCAATGGAGGACTTTACAAAGTATACTCCCTAGGTTGTGTGCCTCCCCTTGTATTCTATGGTACAAGATTTCGACCCTAGACACTTCAGATGTAGGTTGGTAAAGTCTCGCAATCCTCCCTTCAACCTCAGCTTAGCTGGTTTTATGTTCAACGTCGCAAGAATAGTGGGTCCTGCAACACAAACCTGGGCACTAGTGACTGGCACCGCTCGTACATAGGACCTGGGCACTAGTGTCTGGCACCGCTCGTACATAGGACCACTCTCCCGAGTTGGCCAAGCATACATCGACATGAGTAGTGAGTTGCGGGGACGGCCCATTCCGAAACCTTGCCTCTGCCGCTACTACAACCGCGATCACTGCACCTGCTATGTCCGACTCCGCTGCCAGACCACTAAGGTTATTCCTGGCGTTCCACCCTCTGTAACACTTCTTCAGGTGACCAGTTTTACCGCACCTGAGATATGTCGTTTTTCTTGCGGGACATGAGGAATACCCAGGGATGTGACGAGTACCACAGTTACCACTGGGGTGCGATTGTACTTTTACAGGGGTGCTTCTGTCACAATTACTGAGGGCAGCTGCCACCTCCACCTAATATTCCCCCTCAAACCCACAGGCTGCAGTTGCTTTAAGGGAGCTGCTAAGCCATGCACTATTACAAAGAACATCGTCATGGGCGGCTCGAATGCACTGCATATGACTCTGTGGGAGTCGATATCACAAATATTATTGCAAGATTGAAATACTTGCCTTTTGAGCACTTTATTACTTAGGTTTACCACAAGGTTACGCAAAAGCATATATTCAGATAAACCATGATTGCAATTAGGACATGGGAATGCACAATCAGTAGCCTCTTGCGTACACTTAATAAAATAATAATTGAACGACCGACTAGGCTATTTGGGCCTAATGAAAAACTCTAGCCACTGCCATTTGCTTAATTGCATTGAATGCCCCTTCAGTAGACAGGGCACTCCAATGAGCATCAGTATACCTACAGTCGAGGGCACGTTGCAATATCGGAACACAATGCAGTCTTATGTAGTGAGCTGCCTCGTTGGGATTGAACTTGAATAGCTACAACCAACACTCCATTGACCATTACCAAGACCTGAAGGCTGCAGGGGACACCTCAGCCTCCTACTTTTCCGGAGCCGCTGACGAAGGAATCCTTGTTTGGGGTACATTGCTATCCCAGAGTGACAACACTGTTATCTCAGCCTGAAGATTCTGGATAGCGTGTTGCTGGGTTTGTAACACGGGATGAGCCTACAGCATGGAAGCCAGCGATATCCTGATGCCGGTTCCTGAGCTTCCTGTCCTTGCAATCCTGCCCCTAGGGGATGCAAATGAGGGTTGTCTCAGTGGTGGTGCCATGCTGTGCCACGGTTATTACTGTAGATCCACCTTTTCTCTTCATTCACTGCACCATGCTGGATCTTAAGCTAGGCAGGATCAGGAAATGATAGTCAGCGCGGTTTCGTATCGTCATTGCAACTGATTCATAGCGGAAGGAAATACAGATAGGCCGTTTCGTGGACAATGACGTCACTTCTGTGGGCGGTGCTCAGGCGCTACAGGCAGCCTCATCTTAACACATCTTACAAATTGTACCAGTGGTACTTCTGTTGTAACTATTGAACTTTTTCCCATATTTATTACAGAATTGGTTTCCATGGTCGGCGAATACTTGATGCTTGATTGGAATGACAGTTGAAACTTTATACCCGAGGAGGGGTTACGATTGATAATATTATTATCTTCACTCAGTGAAGCAGCTCTATCCAGTTTCTTCACCTCTCTCTCTCTCTCTTAAGTACATTTGAATATGTTCAGGAATTTCTCGTAAATATTGTTCCAATACTATCATATCTTCTAAATCAGCCCTCTCTCTCACTTTGGCAGCCTCTATCAATCTCTTCAAACATCGTTGTACCTTATAAGCGTAATCCAGGAAAGTAATTCTCTCTTCCTTCCGCAAATTTTGAATCTTTCATTTTAGTATTCAGGGGTCATCTGTTACACATGCAGTACTCTCCTCTTAATTTCTTGATACTCCTTCCTCTGGTCCTGAGACAAGGCAAGATATGCACCATGTCCTTTTCCAATAAGGACACTCTGCAATAACACAAACCATTTATCTTCTGGCTATTCCATTGTCAACGCGACCATTTCAAAATGATCGAAGAACTCGTCGGGAGCTTCTTCCGTGAATACAAAATCAACCCCTGCGCCTTAGCCATATCAAACACGGGATCGTACATAGCAGGGGTCACCCCTGTCTGAGTTGGCGACAACCTTGCATGAGCATTCAACAGTCTCAATTCCCTTGTATTTCATATAATTTCTCTTGCTTCTCCTCTCTCTTTCTTCCCGTCTTGCAAATTCTCGTCTCTTTTTTCTCCCTTTCTTTCATTTTCCTTGCATGTCTTGCGATTTCTCTTGCCTCTTTCCTCTCTCTCTCTTTCTTCTCATCTTGCATTTCCTCTTGTTTCTTTTCTCTCTCTTTCATCCCATCCTGCCTTCATCTTCTAATTAATCAAATTCTCTTCCTCTGCAATTCATCTAATCTCACCCTTTATGTTAATTTCTGCTTTCATTCCTTCAGTTTGTGGGTCATCTGATACCTGCTTCTCTACGAGCGACTGCAATATCTTCTCTTGCCAACTTTCTTGAGTTTATCAATGCTTCTAAGGCAAGACACTTGATTTGGGCTTTAAGGGGCCGGCCGGCTAACGCCATATTTTAAGGACAGGAGTATGACATTCATACTACTTAATAAACTGACTTAGGACTTCTCCAAACTGAATAGGATTTTGGCCTATTGTGAGGCAAGGGTGAATTATCCTGAAAATAAATGTTTCCCATATTCTATCTCCTCCTTTATAATTAATATTAAGACCTGGAATTACTATCATATATGGACTTGTTGTAGACCGCCAATAAAATGTGGAGTTTTTTCTCTAAAAGTAATATTAGATATGATTTTTTTTTATTATGGTTAAGAAATAAACCCTAAAAATCGAAGGGGGGGGGGGGAATTAAGAAAGAAAATATGAAACAAAAATTGGAAAAAAAGGGCAACATTTGATCGTTTCATAATGCCTTTCTAAGCTATTTAACAGAATTTGAAAGTCAATAAATATAGTTTTGAGATATGGGTGTTCAAAGATTTTCTTTGTATTTTAATAAAGACAATACTGATAAATACTGAATATTATGAATTTTATGTTATTTTTTTTTAATATTGATAACTGAAAACAAAGTTATTCATCATAATTTGATCATAAATGAAAATCCTTTTGCTCAATATCTTGCTTCTTTTGGCTCCTGTCAGGCAAGACTGCCGCCCCCCCCCCCCTCTCTCTCTCTCTCTCTCTCTCTCTCTCTCTCTCTCTCTCTCTCTCTCTCTCTCTCTCTCTCTCTCTCTCTCTCTCTCTCTCTCTACGTCACTACTGATAATACCCACTTCTGAAATATTAATAAATCAAATTTTCTTTTTCCATATGCTAGCAAGATGTGGAAATTGTCTTTTCTTCTTTGAAATGATGAAATTCTTGCCGAAAACATGAAAAACAAACAAACAGAGGGCGTTCAAAGTTTTTCTTTGTATTTTCACAAAGACAATATTAATAAATCCTGATTATTATTACTTTTATGTTTCTTGAAAGGATATAAATAAATGGAAACGAAGTTATTTATCATAAGTTAATCATAAATGAAGTTCCTTTTGCTCAATATCTATGTTCTTTTGGCTCCTGTCAGGCAAGGCAGCCGCTCCTCCATCCACCTCTCTCTCTCTCTCTCTCTCTCTCTCTCTCTCTCTCTCTCTCTCTCTCTCTCTCTCTCTCTCTCTCTCTCTCTCTCTCTCTATATATATATATATATATATATATATATATATATATATATATATATATATATATATATATATATATATATATATATATATATATATATATATATATATATATATATATATATATATATATATATATATATACCCACTTCTGAACTCTTAATAGAGCAAATTTTCTTCTTCCTTATGTTAGGCAGATGTTGAAATTGTCTTTTCCTCTTTGAAATGATAAATTTCTTACTGAAAACGAGAAAAACAAACGTAAAAATGAATGAATGTCAGAGGTCAAACTCAGACGTGTACTCTCTATGAGATTTGTGGTAGGACTGAAGGGCGAGGGCCGAGGGGTGTAATTTACCATATAATATATCGCCTTCTGACTAGTGGAAGCTATACAGATGCCATTATCCACAATTTTTTTTACATTGAAATGCAATAATTATCATAATTTACGATAACAGAAGAAATACTGCATTTTCTTGTAAGGAGCAATGTTTTTTGGTTTATTGAGTTACTTTTACTAATTACCCTGTAACTATGAAAGTAAGAGGAATTTCGACAAAATATTTCGTATACGCTTTCCCCATTGCCATACGAAGCTCAGTGAATTTTTTTCAGCATTTTGTGTTTTTCTTCCTATGCCCCCATATATTGGCATATATGGGGGCCCCTTAATCATTCCACGAGTTGCATGGCCACCACATCCCATTAAAATAGCCAGCTACTGAGCTTTAGTTAAATTAGTTCCCGACAATTCCTGAACAATTGGGTTTTCCAAAAACTCCTTTATATTTAATTAAGCTATCTTGTACTTTACAAAAATTATACATCTCCAAAAAATATATCCTAACAATACACAGAATCTTATCAACACTGAACTTGTCAAACCTTTAATCAAAACATGGCCCTGTTATCTCCAATGTTTAAAACAGACTCGCTCAATCCCAGGGTCTTGGCACCAAAAAATATATATTACGACTAGCGAATTACGTAAATTCCCGAGCTCCAAAACTCACGGGCTTTATATCACATAATCTGATAAACAAGAGAAAACCTCCGAGCTCTGAAAATAATACGCAACTCCCAGACATTGATATATATGAACACTGAATATCTAAAGGTCTCCTCAGTTACACTCATAACCAAACTGGCTGATTCCATTACTTTTAAACGGAACTATTCTTAAATCCTCTTACTTTGGTTCTTAGTCAGTGGATACAAGCAAGCTACTGAGTTAACTATTGGTGATCGAAATAATACACACTTCACAAAAATATATTTACTCCATAAAAATAACAATTAAAAAATAATACCAGAAATAAATCACTCAATATGTAAAGCTGAACTAGACCTTAGACTAAGACAAAACTGACACTTCAAGAAATTATACAATCACTTGTTTCACTAGAAATTAATTTATAAAAACATTAAATTTTGACAATTAAGGAAAAAATTTGACACTTTATCACTAAAGGAAATAAATCAGAATTACACTAACATATACATATCTGTTACTCTTACGACATTTAGGCTCACACAAGGTTACAAAACGGTTAAGTAAAAATAAATACACTTCACTTTTTAACCAAATCTCACAGGGCCAGTCAAAAAAAAATTACCATATGAAATAAACTTATATTAACACACTCCACTGTTAAATTAAACACACACTAATATCACTAATGTTTAAACAACACTATACATGGTATACTTTGGAGAGAAATCACTATTCTTGTTTGAGAGGAAAAATGTAGTGGCTGTGTAGATGGTACCGAGAGGACTGGTGGACGTTGGCTCTTTCAGAGGGTCAGGCTGGATCTATCTGATTCTTATGCATTACTAGGCCCTTAGATATATCATCTTAATTCACTCTAGAAACTTCCGGTTAATCATTCTTGTAGCGTGGGAGGATGGTCCAGACAGCCTCTCAAAGTCTGCACTAGATGGTGGCGACAGTGCAGCCACCAAATGAGTCTTTCAGTGACCAGTTTCTGTGTAACAGTATGACATCATACTCAACACCGTTTAGGAAAAAGGACTCATTCAAGCTGTAAAATACTGCATACCCCACTATGGGTGTTGTTAGTAAAATATTATTTACAAACATGAAACTGGTTCAAAACTCGATTATAGGAGTTCAATTTATTTATAAATAAGAACAGAGAACTGTCAAAGTAGTACCAAATGTGTTAAGAACTTATGGAAAATTTTGAAGGCAAAGTGGTATGTTCAGACCAGTTGGAAAATGTAAAGATTGTGAATATTATGTCCATTACGTATGTTCCAATAAGGAATGCTCCTGTAGGACTCTCAGATGAAAATCAAATTGAGGTTTTATCAAAATATGGCAAAGTGGAAGGAATCAGGGAAAACAGATATGCTAACGGACCATTTAAACGGCTATTGACGGGAGCAGGACAGCCAGCATGAAACTATAAGAGAATGTTCCTTCATCAGTTACAGTTTTCGGATTTACCTTAACCAACTTGTATAATGGGCAGCCACGGACATGCTTTAGGTGTGGGAAAGTAGGTCACATAGCTAAATAGACTGCAAATACTAAGATGTAAGGTAAAGGTTTAAAGAAGGAGATTTCCCTCACCTGCCTATGGAAGGAAAGGATGAGACTAACATAAAAGCAAATGAGTTGCTCAAAGGCAATGTAGAGAGCGGAGAAAACCAAAGTTATCAAATTATAGATATACTGACTAAAGGAATGGTCAGGGATGAAGAACATAATTCAATTGAAGAATAGGTATTAGATTGCGCAACAGAAGAAATTGTTAAGGGTAAAGGAGCCCTGACATTAGCACGAATTTGTGGCACGCATTGTCACGACTTTTGTCGTGAACTGGCGTGAACGATGCGTGAACTGGCGTGAACGATGCGTGAACTGGAGTGAACGTGTCGTGAACTTGTCGTGACAGTCGTGGCAGTCGTGGCGAGAATTTTGAAATGTTCAAAATTTGTGTCATGACAAAATTGTCGTGAACGATGCGGGACGATGCGGGAGGATGCGTGCCAGTGCGTGCCAATCCGTGCCATGCCACGACTGCTACGCACAGTTCACGACGCGTTCACTCCAGTTCACGCATCATTCACGCCAGTTCACGACATGTTCACGAATATGAGCGCGTCGCAGCGTGGCTGTGCCTTCCCACTGACATGGTCACGCATTGATGGCACGACCAGTTCACGCACTAGCACGCATCCTCCCGCACTGTTCACGACAAGTTCACGCCAGTTCCCGCCGGTTCACGACCAGTTCATGCCGGTTCACGACTAGTTCACGCCAGATCCCGACGAGTTCACGCTAGTTCACGCCTACTCCGCCACAGTGGCGCTCGCGTGAGAGTTGGGGTGTATATATAGAGCTTCGAGGACACTGCTCGCCATTCCAGAGCTCGCCAGCGACGAGACAACATGCCCAGAAGTAGACTGACAAAAGGAAGGGGGAGAAGAATAGAAGTCAACATGGTAGAGACAGACACCGCTGATCGAGATAATTCTCCTCACTCATCAATATCAAGTCTCGATTTTGTGATCCCGGAGACACAGCAGGATACAAGCCAGAGTCAGGTATCCAGTGAGGATGAAATGAAGCAGAAGAAGCGGGTTCGTATGTCGAAGGAAGAAATCCCTGACTACTGCTGGACAGAAGAGGCGGAGACTGTGTTGGCCAACCTTGTGAAGGAGAACCACGTGCTGTTTGACAAGAAACACAAGGAGTGGATCAACACGGTAGCCAAGAACAGTTCACGCCGGTTCATGACTAGTTCACGCCAGATCCCGACGAGTTCACGCTAGTTCACGCCTACTCCGCCACAGTGGCGCTCGCGTGGGAGTTGGGGTGTATATATAGAGCTTCGAGGACACTGCTCTGATCGAGAAAATTCTCTTCACTCATCAATATCAAGTCTCGATTTCGTGATCCCGGAGACACAGCAGGATACAAGCCAGAGTCAGGTATCCAGTGAGGATGAAATGAAGCAGAAGAAGCGGGTTCATATGTCGAAGAAAGAAATCCCTGACTACCGCTGGACAGAAGAGGCGGAGACTGTGTTGGCCGACCTTGTGAAGGAGGACCCCATGCTGTTTGACAAGAAACACAAGGAGTGGATCAACACGGTAGCCAAGAACAGCCGGTGGGACGAACTTGAAAAGCAGCTGGATCCTACTGCCACTGGTGCCCAATGTAAGAAGCATTACGAGAACTTGAGGACCAGGGTGGGGAAGATTATGAAGAAGGAGAAGAAGAGTGGAGCTGGCCAGGCCCAAAGGAGTGGCCGTGAGGAGCACATCATAGAAACGTGAGCTTTCCTCATACAACACATCGTCCGGGGAGAGACAGTCTCCAGTGAGCCGTTTCCTGGCTCAGAAGCAGGTGCAGTGACTGTCAGCGACGGAGACGATGATGAAGTGAGGTCCACAGGTTCCCACAGCCAAGCATCTACCAGGGCAAAGGGAAGCGGTCCACCCCAACAACACTAGACACCACACCCAGCGACACCTGGGTGTCCGACAAGGACTTCAGTACTATATTGAAGAATGTGAGAATCCAAATGTCTACATGTAGATTGTATTCCAGTTTCATCCATTGTTTTTGACATAGAATGTGCAATCTGTTGCATTAAAATGCTGTACTAAATTGTTACAATGTTTGTATGTTTCAGATCATGTCGAAAGTAGAATCCTCTACGACCTCGTTCAGCGGCCAGTACAAGATTGTTCACGATTTTGCGTGCCTGCTGGAAGGCCACATGCGTGCCATCCCAGAGGACTACTGGCATGAGTTCCAGATTAAGTGCCTCAACTTTGTACACCGCTACAGGCAGCGGCGTCAGGTCTTCCAGCAGCCACAGCAACAGCCAGTCATCTCCTGGGCAGGCCCACAGCAACAGCAACCTTGGCAGCCCCTTCAGCAGCAGCAGCTCTGGCATCCACCTCAACCAGCACCCTCGCAGGCACAGCCAGAGCAGCAGCAGCAGCATCGTCCAGCCAGTCATAACTGGATGCCGCCCCAGTCACCACAGTATTCAGGCCAGTCTTCCTGGCCCCGTAACACGGAGTCGCAACCAGAGATTCCAACTCCACCGTCAGCCACCCCTGTCCAGGGTCCACCATCAATCTCATTATCCTCGCCCACCATTGTCCAGGCTCCTTCACCAACACCTTCATTGTCGTCGCTGTCATCGACATTCAAGTCACCTCTGACACCACTCGGCTTCCCTGTCCTGACCCCAGGGACCTTCGAGAGCAACATAGAAGAGGCCTTGTCACCCTCACCCCTCTACACCTCCAAGGAACTCAACACCCCACCAGTCCACCAGGCATCCCCACGCAGCAGTACCACAACCAACAAGGACACTGACTGATGAGACACTTGTAAATATTTGTAAATAATTGGACTGTGATACTTGTACATATATGCTGTTTTAATGTAAATAAAATATTTATTTATTTCAAAACACTTATTTTTGTCTATTACCTTAAAATACAAAGAAAGAAAATGGAAACTAAAAAATAATAAAAAGGAAAGAAAAATAAACTCAAAACTTCTTGATGTTTGCTGTTTTAATGTAAATAAAATGATTTCTTATTTCAAAACCTTTCTATAACTTTAAAATAAAGAGAAAAAAAATGGAAACGAAAAAATAAATAAAATGGAGAGAAAAATAAACCCAAAAAATTTTTATGTTTGCTGTTTTAATGTAAGTAAAATTATTTCTTATTTCAAAACATTTCTATAACTTTAAAATAAAGAGAAAAAAAAATGGAAACGAAAAAATAAATAAGAAGGAAAGAAAAATAAACCTCAAAAATTTTTATATTTGCTGTTTTAAGGTAAATAAAATGATTTCTTATTTCAACACACTTATTTTTCTCTATTACCTTAAAATCAAGAGAAAGAAAATGGAAACAAACAAATAATAAAAAAGAAAGAAAAATCAACCAAAATTTTTTTATGTTTGCAGTTTTAATATAAATAAAAATGCTTTCTTATTTCAAAACAAATAAAATAAAAAAAAAAACACTAAATAAAAAGGAAAGAAAAATAAACCAAAAAATAAAGGGACAAAAAAATACCAGCAAGGACACTGACTGAGATGAGATGAGACACTTGTAAATAATTGGCATGTAATACTTGTACATATTTGATGTCTGCTGTTTATATGTAAATAAAATGCTTTCTTATTTAAAAAAAAATAAAGGGCAACAAAAAATACACACGAAAAATATACATTTCTTTTATTTACAAAATGGAACAACTATGCAGCTCATGGAGGTACTACAATTTTTTCTTGCCAAGGGACAGCACCAGCAGGGGACATGTAGTAATGTGAAAGGTAGTCTCGCTGATCCTTTGCATCATTCTGGGTATGATGGCCGGGTAGAGGCACCAGCCCCTGCAGGTGTTGCTCAGTCCTCCATCCACCAGGGATCAGAGCATGTGGGACCGGATCTTCGTAGTCCACTTCTGACAAAGTGCATGGGTATCTGATGAGGACGAGGTTGTGCAGGACACAGGCACACATGGTGATCAGGTTGATGGTGTCGGGGTTCTGCTGCATCGTCGTCAAGAAGCAACGGAACCTTTGACATAAAATTCCAAAGGCATTCTCCACGACACGTCAGGCACAAGACAACCTGTAGCTATATATGCGTTCTCGTAGGACTTGTGAGCGATGGGAGAATGGTTTCATCATCCAGGTTCGGAGAGCAAAGGCGTCATCCCCTACGAAGTGATAGGGCACTGGGTGGTCATCATTAGGGAGTGGTTCTGGTTGAGGCACTCCAGCTCTGTTGTCTTCTACAGCATCATGCAGAGAACAGTTGCTCCATGTTCCTCCATCCGACGCACCACCCTCTGCCCCAACATCCACATAGAGGAGCTTGTAGGAAGCATCTGCCACTGCCAGCAGTACAATGCTGTGGAAGCCCTTGTAATTGTAGTAGTAAGAGCCAGCATTGCGTGGCTTCTTTATGGCGATGTGCTTTCCGTCCACAGCCCCCAAACAGTTGTGGTAATTCCATCTGGAGCTGAACCTGGCAGCAACTTCCTTCCAGGCCTCTTCTGTTTTGGGGCAGCGCAGCACTTCGTCCTTGTAGACCGCGATGACGGCTTTACACACCTCGGGTATGAACTTGCAGATGGTACTTGCATCAACCCTGAAGCTGTACTGCAGACTTTGATAGGAATTTCCAGTGGCTAAAAAGCAGAGGGTGACAGCAAGCTTGAGTCCAACTTGAAGCGGTTCCCTAAAAAAGGTGGACTGCTTCTGGAGGTGCGGGGTTAACTTGTCAACCATCTCTTGAAACAGGTCAGGTGTGATTCTGAGGTAATTTTTGTAGCCCCTTTGATCTTCCTTGTGGAGTTCAGTCAATAGACTGTCATACTGTCCAAACTCGTGCCTTCTGGTTAACCATTCCCTGACCCACACTTTCCTTTGTATCTTTCTTCGAGGTGGGGTTTCCTTTTGTTTCTCTTCTTCCTCTGCCAGCCTTTTCTGCTGCTCTCAAACAAAGGCTAGAGCAGCTGCCAGGTATAGGTATCTTCCCCTCTTTGCAATTGTGTCTCTGACAGTAAGCATTGTTGTGTCTTCCGAAGCCAATCCAAGAATGTCCTCGGGTTGGAGAAGCCCCGTTTTTATATGGCGTGGCCAAGTCGTGAACTGGCGTGAACGATGCGTGCCAATGCGGGAAGTGCGAAAACTATGCGTGAACGTGTCGTGAACTTGTCGTGAACTCGTCGTGCCAGTTCATCCCAATGTCGTGAACTTGCCGTGAACTTGTCGTGAACTATGCGTGAACTTGTCGTGAACAGTGCGGGAACCTCCCAGTGCGTGCCACAAAAGTGTCGCGCCTTGCCACGACAAATGCGTGCTACAAATGCGTGCCAGTGTCAGGGTACCTTAATTCACAAAATGATTCTGAGAAAGAAAAGGATGAAGGCGACTCGATAAAACTTGGGAAAGGCAAAACAAAAAGGAATGCTGGAAGCGAGGTAGAAGAATAAATGAAGGAAGAACTTGTCTCAGTAGAACCTTTGGACTGCATAAGGAAAGAAAATGTTTATGGAAAGCTTAAGAAAGGGGTAATCGATGGTGGGCCAAATTACGAGGACGAAAGGGATCTTTTTGAGGAGTCTTGATTATGAGCAAGATGATGATGATGAATGTAGGCCAGGAATTAGGATTTCTCAACCAATAGGTGTCAGTGAATTGAGTACGTCAAAAACAAAGGTAGGGATTCATAAGGAGGTTTAAGAAAACGAGCTATTAACAGAAAATGAAGCAGCAAGCATGGTAAAAGAAAAACAAGAGGGCAAAATGGACTGCAAGGAAACATATTATGAGATGCCAGTGCCCCAAACAGAACGTTACCTTACTGAGATGGAAACGGCATACAAAATCAGACTCTAGTAATAAACCGAAGATAGCGCTGAAGAAAGCCTAGTGTCAAAACTTGGAGAGGATGAACCAAAATTTATCATCAGATGATGAAACAGGAAAGTGAACTAAGAAGCTTAAAATTTAATCTAGTAACTTTGTGTCTATTGCCGGACGATCCAAACTTGATTGCTTTTATAGGGAATAAAATGTCAAAAATGAAGTTTATATTGAGTAAAGCTTATCTAAATAAATTAGACAGGCTTTTTACCAAAGAATATGTACTTAATGCTATTGTAAAATAAAGAATAAAAAAATAAGTTACTTTATAGGACATAAGGATTACATTGTTATTTGCAAGGATTGTGATTAGTTATTGTTTATACTGTATGTATCAATGTATATGAAGCCATTGTATTGATCCAATTGCAAATTTTTTTTATTAAAAGGGAAAAAAGGAAAAAAAAGACCAGCACTGTTTATGAAAATCGAACTTTTAGAGGAAATATATTTTTAATAGTTACAGGTATAAGAATAAAAAAGTAAAACTGAGCTATAAATTTGTATGTTATGTATTCCATCAATGAATTTTACTTGTCTAGGAAAATAGTGATTTGATAGTAGGTATTTTTTTTCAATATAAAATAAGAAATAATACTTTTGTAAAAGCTGTTGAAAATCATACAATTTGCTTTTACACTTCAATTTACAATACAACCTACTTCTTGACTCTTTAGAAGTTACACAGTTTTCCTTTTCATGGACTGGTAATTCCCATTCCAGAGATATCTGGAAGTACACTTTTCTATATATTTACCAATATCAGCTGAATTGCTTACACCTGAGAAACATACCATGCTTTTGATAAGACAGTTAGGTTACATTAACTATTACACTCTTTTGAAATAAAGTTAGTCTTCGTTTATAAAGTGGCCCTAACATTTTTAAAATGTTATGTTTTATATTTTCCCAGGTCATCCCTACAAATAATTCATAATCGCCCCACTTGATTCTTCATACTCATTAATAACCCGAGAAATTTCCTTAAGACCTTCCAACTTGTTCACAATAATAGTGCTATCGTCAGCAAAGCCAACCACTATAATTTTTAACCCATTTGGAAGATCTGGAGAAAAGGTTTCCAACCTAACCTTCAGCATTCTATACAATGGTTCATCAACCATAACAAATAAAATTATCTACAGTATAATGGACAACCCTGTCGAACAGACTTGCTCATAAAAATCGTCACATATGTGGCCATATGTACATGTGTAACTTTTGGCATCCTTATAAAGCATTCTAAACAAGTTTACAAATTCTAAAGAAAATCCAAGCCTGGACAATGTTCCGAATTGAAAGTCCAGATTCACCATATAGAATGCTTTTTACCAATCAAGATTTATCATGGCAGTTTTCTTGTTTCCATTATTCAGGAAGTATATTACATCTCTCAGCAAGATTAACGGTTAATATTAGACCTTCCAGGGACAGCACAGAACTGTTCCTCCTTTACAAATGTAGAGAGCACTAATTTTATCTCTTTTGCTAAGTCCTTTGCTATAATCTTATAATCTACATATAACATAGTTATAGACCTTCAGTTATTGAAATTAAATTTCTCAATTTTTTGGTAGAATTTTAATAGCACGTTTATTCAAGTCTTTCCACATTTTAAAACTAGTAAATGAATATTTCAGTACTTTCATAAATTCGTTTTTTACAATACTCCACATAGTTTTGTAGAATTCGACGGCTAATCCATCAACACCAAGCCATTTCCCCTTTTTCATTCCTGATATAGCTTCCCAAACTTCTTTCTCTGTTAATTCAGCTTTCAGGGTCAAGCTCATATCATCATCTATGGCACTTCATATTTTCAAGAAATTTATATTTCAATTCAGAATCTACAGATTATCTTTATACAGCTTTTCATAAAAATCTATTACATTCTTTTTTATAGACTTTATGTCTGTTACATATGTACCCTCTTTCACAGACAATTCATCGATACTTGTTTTTACATTGTTTTCTTTCTCAAGTAAATATGTAGATATTTTTTCACCATTCATTCTTTCATCAATCTTAGCTCTTATATTGACACCTTTACATATCTCATTTTCAATTATATTTATTGTCTTTAGGTTCCTCTATTTTGTGAAAGTTATTGCAGTTATCAGAATAGATCCAATAATTCCTCCTTGATTATGTTTTCAGCAGATTCAGTAAGCCAAATCTCTCCTGATTAACAGTCTTTGAAACTTTAACAAAAAAGTTTAAGCTGATCTTATGCATAAATTCATCAGTTGAAAATAGAAAATAGAATGAAACTGTACATCACTGTGAGGGTATTAATCCTCTGTTCGAAACCCAAAATGCTCTCAGCTTAAACCCGAGTGCCTTAGACCACCAAAGTGTAGGAATTGAAACCAAAGGAACAAATGAGTGTTAATCTAAATAAACAAAAGATAAACTGATAGATGGGATACATAATTTTAGCAATAAGCATGGGAATTCTCTTGACGGTGTACAACTTCACGGGTGACGAAGGCGGCTTCCCAAGTAGATGAGCAGCAGTAGTTAATTGGTAGGGTTAGTTCCCACCTGGGCTGGTATAACAAATAGGTAGGCCGCCGTTCTAAATGATTGATAGGACTGCGTGAGAACAACAAAGTATGGATTCCAGCTTGAGCTTGACTTGGAAGAACAAAAATGTAGATTCTGTTTTTCTGGATGACTACTATGACGAAGTAGCAGCTTGCTGTTTGGCTTTCAATATCGATGGGGCAATGGGTTGGTCACTCCCACTGTTGCCTGAGGAGGAAACTGGGATTAGCAAAACTGAAATGGCTCGAATTTTATTATGAGAGCTATTGTCCTGAGAATTTGAAGCCCATCAGAAAGTATAGGAGAACTCACATTAAACACAAAATATCTAACAAATGCTAACCTTAGATAATAATGGAATGGCAAATAATGATGGAAGTAATAGTAAATTAAATGCGAGATTCGAATAATAGTAAATTGCCCATGCTTAAATAATCAGTAACTATAATATACCATAGTTATAAGTTCAGAATAGTACAGAGTAATTATTTATATTATAATTACACACTGATGTTGGAACAACGATACACACCTTATTTGCGTGATCCTTCAGGTGAGATAGCAAACAGGATACTAAAAGTCATTTAGAAAATTCGAGTGAGGGAGACTGACAGGGGTGGGTGGCCTTCCCCCTCTCGTCCGTGATTGGTAGTAAGTGGAGGTGTGCGGTGTTCTGATAGGCTCCCGAAAATTCACGCGATAAAGCTGCCTTCCTATTGGCAGCGGCACCTCTGACTATAAAGGTTTGAAGTTATAAAGTTTTGACTTATATTTATGACAATTCAGGATCAAATCCTTTACATTCGCCCCTCCAAGAAATTCTAAAATATTATGGCAGAATTTGACATCCAGTATTGAAAAGGCTCGCGGATCCAACTCAGCAAAAGAAAATAATATATCCTTAAGACTAAATTTAAAACTACATACTTACTTAGATTAGTGTAACACTGAGCACGACTCAAAGCATCAGCCCCAACATTGTCAACACCTGGAATGTGAGTGACTAAAAAGCGAAAGGGCAGAAGAGCCAAAGCCCATCTCATGAGTCTAGTATTGGTGCCTTTGCATTTGTTCAAGTAGATCAAAGGCTTGTGATCTACCTCCAGATAGAATTCTCGATCAATCAGATAGTACTAAAATTTTCCCACTGCCCAAACAATAGCTAGGCATTCCCTTTCGATTACAGCATAGTTTTTTCAGCTGAGGACAAAGACTGACCTGCGTAGTAAACTGGATATGCTAAGTTATCATGATACTGTAGCAATACGGCCCTCAACCCTACAGCCGAGGCATTTGTTCGTAGAATGAAGGGCTTATTTGGGTCTGGCAATTTCAGTACGGGATGTTTTACCAAGATACTTTTTATAGTCTCAAAATTAGCACTAGCTTCATCACTCAAATGAAGAGGTTCTTTAATACCTTTCTTCAGTATTGCACTGAGAGGCTCTGTTAATTCTGCAGCTCTGGGTACAAATCTTTGATAGAGGGAAAATAGACCCAAGAACGATCTCAAAACCTTCTTATTTTTAGGTGGAGCAAAATTTCTAATGACTTCAGTTTTATCTGCCAAAGTTCTTAGTTCTCCCTCTCCCAACCTAAAACCCAGGTAGTCAATGCTATGATACCCCACTCGACATTTCGAAGGACAAGTAGTAAGACCGTGTTCTCGTAATCTAGATAGAACATTCTTTAGGGCAGTAACGTGTTCAGTCCAAGTCTTACTATAGATAAAGATGTTATAAAAGTAAAACGTGACTTTTTCAGTCCGGCCAATACAATTCTCATCAGTTTGATATAACTGGCTACGGCTGTTACCAGACCAAATGGCATTCTATTGAATTCCATCAATCCCTTCTCTGTAGGCAAAGCAGTGTACTTTTTTGCTCTTTCCGTAAGGGGAATTTGATGATATGCCTTGGCAATATCCAACTCAGAAAAATATACAGCATCATGAAATTTGTCAAGTTCTTCGTCAGGCAAACATGAAGGTTCTGCATCAAACACGGTTACCGTATTTGACGCTCTAAAATCAATAGTCATACGATATGTATTAGGTTTTTGTACAAGAACTACAGGCGAACAATAGGGGGAAGTCGAAGGTCTAATGAGTCCTAGTTGTAATAACTTTTCTACAATCTCATTGAACTGTTCTTTCAAATGAATAGGAACTGGACAAAATTAGCCCTAACAGGTTGGCCAGTTTGCAGTTCGATGTCATGGGTGAAACTGTGTTAGTCCAGGATTGTCAGTTAATGTCTTCCAAGTTTCTTAAAAGCTAATTAACTTCTTTTTGTTGAGAATCCGTTAGCTTGTCATTAATACTCACTAATTCTCGAGTCTCACCCTGAAAGTCTTGTACCACAATAGTCATTGGTTCATTTTCGTCCGTCGACTTTATCACTCGCGCTAGACACACAAAATATGCACCTCCAGCATTCTCTTCAGACTCTACTTGAGTAGAGTCCACAAGGAAGGCACAATTGACAGTTGCCCTTTTGAAAAACTTCTTCAAAAGATTTATATGATACAGTTTGCATTTTCCATTTTCGTTTATCACATAGTTTAACTTACTACGTTTCTCAACGACTGGAAACGGTCCACGCCATGAAACTAAAAGCTTATTAGTAGAGTCAGGCAACAATACTAGAACTTCATCACCCAGAACGAGTCTGTACCACTTTTTCTGTTACGCCTAAATCCTCTGACACACCTGGAACATTTCCCACCAATATAGAACATGATTTCATAGGAGCTACTGCAACATCTTCGAACCCAGTGATGTATGGACACTTCAGAAAACATTCAACCACCGGGAACGAATCTACCCTGCCCAAGTAGTCTGCTACAGTAGTCATAGGCAAATTAGAGATATTGTGGAGGATTAATTTTTGTTTTATTTTTATTGTTCTTTGCCAAATCCTGAGAGAGAGAGAGAGAGAGAGAGAGAGAGAGAGAGAGAGAGAGAGAGAGAGAGAGAGAGAGAGAGAGGTAGTTAGTGTATCGATTGTTTGTTGTGAGAAAGACTGTTGGTATAAATGAGGTTGTTTGTTTATTTTTAGCTAGGTTAGGAGAGTAGTAAATGTTTCGGAGCGAATGCATTTTTGATTTGACTGCTGCTAGAGGTGGTTGTGTGTGAATGCTGGATTTACCTTATTTAATTGATTTTACCAGCGTGGAAGTTATTATATATTCCAACAGCCGTAATTCCTCCTTGGTGAGACTAACTCCTTTGGAGAGACTAAATTTTTTAGAAAGTGGATATATTGTTGATGACCTGGCCTGTATTACGATTTTGTTTGGCCTGCTCTTTTTGAACTGCAAAACCGCAGATGACCTGGCCTGTTTATTAAGATTTTGATTGATGATTATGATTATGATGATGATGAAGACGATGACGATGACGATGACGACTATAACTACCACCCCAATCAGCGAGGCAGTTGTGGCAAATTGCCACACAGTTTAATCTGTTAATCACAGAGCGGTGATAGTGGTAGTTTGCCGTAAAAGACAGTCGGCTTTGTGTTGAGGAGAGTGTTTGTGTCGCAATATTTATAAACACATATTTTTGGTGTTGGTGTGCGGTTTACTTTTAAATTTTGTTAGGGTTTTATTTTGGTATATTTGAATGATGTTACGTTTTTTGTATGTTTAGTGTTTAAGTTTTGTTAGTGCTTTATTGATTTTGAGGGTTTAATTGATTGTGGAAGGGTTTTTTTGTATTAATTATTTTAATTTGTAAGAAATATAGTATTAAGGTCATGTTTTTTTTTTTTTGTCCTTTTTTCTAAGAGTCCAGTTTATGATAAAGTAAGGGGATAGTTTGTGTTGCAGAGACAATTGTCTGTTTAGTGCGATCAAGGGTGTGGGGGTTATTGTTGCAACATCCCGCGACAATATCAATATCGGGTAATAATCTTTCAGATACAATAACAGCAGAACAACCAGTATCCCTGACTATGGTAGAGACAGGAGTACCATTCAAGATCCCACAAACTGTATACCTGACAGAAACTTATCATTTAGGCAAAAGTTTACTTTTACATTGTGATATTCGTTCCAAGCGGATGCCTTAGGAGACCCAGGACAGTTTCTCTTCAAATGGCTGGCTCAGTTCCCCACAGTTATAGCACCCTGTCTTCAATACTCCCTTAGTTTTGAATTCTTCATTAGTAGCCGGAAGCAGCTCCTTGAAACGACCCTTAGGTTTTCCCTTATTGCTCAAATTTTTATGGGCACCCAGCCAATTATTGGCTAAGGTAACAAGGTCATCAATTTTAGAGACATTATGTTCTTTAAGAAAGGTCCGTAATAGTGGAGAAGCAGCACTCAAGAATTGATCTACTAAAATGAAATCGCGTAATTCATCAAAATTTCTGTCAAGGTTTCTGGATTCCAGCCATAAATCAAACACTCTACCAAGACTAGTGGAAAACTGAGAAAATGTCTCATTTGAAGCTAATCTCATTCGCCTAAATTCTTCTCGATAGGTTTCATGATTCTTATTGAATCCCTGAAGGAGAGCTAATTTTAACTTACAATAGTCGCTTGTAATTTCACAACTAAGTGACATGTAAATTTGCAAAGCCTTACCTGACAAAAGACTAGCTAAATAAGTAGCACGATGGTCATTTGGAATACCAATCAATTGCGCAATTCGTTCAAACCTTATGAGATAGGAATTGCTGTCATCGCTATCATTAAATGGAACTAGCTTAGGACTAGATGTGCTAATGTCCTGGCTCCGAGTAGGATTAGGTGGTACGGGAGGCATGGCAGCCTGGATTTCCAATACCCTAAGTTTGTGTTCTTGTTCGGTCTCTTTTTCTTTGAGCTCTCTAGCCTTAGCCAGTTCATCCCTATAGTAAGCTTGTTACTCCACCTCATACTTTCTCAATCCCTACCCCTCCAATCCTAAACTAGCACCTTCGTTTTTTAGAGCAACAATTGTTGGGATCTTATAATCACCCATATTTAAATAATTGTGAACAATTTTAAAACTAAAAATATGTGCCTGGGTGCTTAATTATAGAATATTCACCGCTCTACACCAAAATTAGTATCTTGTAGCTATCGCTCGAGGATGGCTACACCTTAACCCTGGGTACACCAGAAATCTACCTCTGTTTACAGGTGTCCGGAAGCGACACTTCCGCTTGACGAGTATTGCAATTATGATCCTAATCCAATACTACCATTTAAACTTGAGTACCTAACAATCCCCTGACCCTAGGCGGATTCCCCTATCCCCACCGGATACACACAAACCCCCAGAAATATCAATCACAAGCCAAAACAGATAAGCTAAAACCAGTAACCCACCTAAGTAATCAATTCCACATCAGTGGCCAGAGAAACTCACGAGTTCACACAGAGAAGCATCCTGGCAAGGTCGCCAAATTGTGAGGGTATTAATCCTCTGTTCCAAACCCAAAATGCTCTCAGCTTAAACCAGAGTGTGCTTCCTTAGTAGATGAGCAGCAGTAGTTAATTGGTAGGGTTAGTTCCCACCTGGGCTAGTATAACAAATAGGTAGGCCGCCGTTCTAAATGATCAATAGGACTGCGTGAGAACAACGAGGTATGGATTCCAACTTGAGCTTGACTTGGAAGAAGAAAAACGTAGGTTTTGGTTTTCTGGTTGACTACTATGATGAAGTAGAAGCTTGCTGTTTGGCTTTCAATATCGATGGGGCAATGGGTTGGTCACACCCACTGTTGCCTGAGGAGGAAACTGGGATTAGCAAAACTGAAATGGCTCGAATTTTATTATGAGAGCTATTGTCCTGAGAATTTGAAGCCCACCAGCAAGTATAGGAGAACTCGCATTAAACAAAGTATCTAACAAATGCTAACCTTAGACAATAATGGAATGGCAAATAATGATGGAAGTAATAGTAAATTAAATGCGTGATTCAAGTAATAGTAAATTATCCCGGCTTTAAATAATCAGTAACTATAATATACCATAGTTATAAGTTCACAATAGTACAGAGTAAATATTTATATTATAATTACACACTGATGTTGGAACAACGATACACACCTAATTTACGTGAACCTTCAGGTGAGATAGCAAACAGGATACTAAAAGCCATTTAGAAAATTCGAGTGAGGGAGACTGGCAGGGGTGGGTGGCCATCCCCCTATGGTCCGTGATTGGTAGTAAGTGGAGGTGTGCGGTGTTCTGATAGGCTCCCGAAAATTCACGAGATAAAGCTGCCTTCCTATTGGCAGTGGCACCTCTGACTATAGAGGTTTGAAGTTATAAAGTTTTGACATTTATAACAATTCAAGATCAAATCCATTACAATCACCCATCTTTCTTTTCAAATGGCTGCAAAAATGAACAAAGGTTTTTATTACTATTGTATTTTTCAGAATACTTGCATTTAATTCCCAGTATCCCTTGCCAAAGCTAATATCATTGTCCATCTTAATCTTAACCTTAACAGAATTTTGATCAGACCAGCTTAATGGAATATTTTCCGATTCACTTACATTATTTTGCAGGTCTCTTACTGTTAGTAATGGCGATCATTGTGCCACCTCTACCAAACAAAAAGATCCCACCAGCAAGGACTTCATTTGCCGGCCACGAGTTCTGGGACCCTACCCAGAGTCTCACCCCCCCCCCCCCCCCCCCAACCATCCTATACCAGTTTACTCCCCTTTGAGGTCTCATTTTTCAGCCATCTTTACTCATCCCGCGGTGATGTCAAGATCCTAGGAGATAGAGGAGGCCTATTGATGGGGGTGTCGGGACACGTGACAAGGCCTGATAAATGGGACAACAGTCAGGCCAGTCCCCCCCCCCCCCCCCCACTTGGAGCAAAAAGGGAGCTGAGTCTGTCTAGGAGCGGCTGGGGATCTTCTTCTTGGCTCAACCTCCTTGAGGGAAGGAACGACATCCTTTCTTCACCCTCAAGACATCAGGGAGGCAGGACCTCTGTTTACATATCCTCCATAAGGGAAGGAACCAGAGTCCTTTTTACTAAGGTAAGGATGTGTGATTTTGAGATTCTCAATATCCTTACCCAACCTCCCAACCCTTCCTTATCACATCCCATTTTTCCTTATCCGTTAAAGAAATCCTACCCACTGAACCTTGTATCCTATCCCCTATACCCAGACCACGTGTGCCGTTTTAGTCCTAGTCTTAATTAATTCACCCTGTGACAGTGTTGATTCCCATGTGTAACGTTTAAATTCCTAAGCTTTGCATTTTCATTCAATTTTCTTAAAGGTTTTAACCACACGACTTCATTGTGTTCCCAGCTGGTAGAAGGATTCGCTAAGACAATAATTTCAAATTAATTTTATTAAAGTCAAATTCCTCCCTTTTCTGTCTTTAGCGACTTGACGAACCTCAGTTTCATTTCAAATAAATTATATTATCACTGGAGTTGGAACCGTGGAAGAAAACAGCAAAAGCATTCTATTCTCATTGTTTAAGTTTTGTGTTTATTAGTGCGTGTGTTCGCACCGCGAACCCCTTTGTTTGAAAACCACGCGGTAGATTTTAGTCCTATTGTTTAGCAGGATAGCCAACCGCGTAATAAGAATTTGTGTTTATTATCACAGTGGTTAAAATTTCTCATTTATTAAATATATTGTGCATTAAGTGAATGTGTTATTTTGTGTTAAAAAAAAAAAAAGTGAATTGAAATTTACGAAATTTTAGGACAACAATCTTGGTCGACTAAAACACGTGTTAATTTCCAGTGAGGCATAATTCTGTAGAGTAACGGTAAGAACACGTGGCATTCCTTATTTCAATTTTTTTCTTTTAACAGTAAGGGTATGTAATTTCATATTATTACTTTTTCGTGGGATATTATTTTAATGTACATTTTTGAAAGGGATAATTTTCGTAGGATTGTGTAATATGGTTAACCTAAAGATAAAGGATTTACGATATCACATTCAATTTTCAATTTTTATTTTTTCAGTCAGGGTATAGGATCATTTAGATAAAATAATTTCTTAAATTTATTTTTTTTACTAAAGGGAAAGTATGTAAAGGGGTTGATGTTCTTAATGAAGCATTAAGCAAACTCAGTGACATTGTTTGTTTTATTTAATTTATTATACTTCAAGTATAATACAAACTGCTTTAAGTCACAGAGTTGCCATTGGTGGTGTTGCAAGAACGCACCCACACATTTTTACAAATTAATTTTTTCTTATGACTAGCAGAGTCACACACAGCGTGGAGATTCCATTTTTTTCCTCATGACTAGCATAGGAGGGTCACACGTCGTGGAGATTCCATTTTTTTTCCTCATGACTAGCATAGGAGGGTCACACATCGTGGAGATTCCATTTTTTTCCTCATGACTAGCATAGGAGGGTCACACATCGTGGAGATTCCATTTTTTTTCCTCATTACTAGCATAGGAGGGTCACACATCGTGGAGATTACATTTTTTTCCTCATGACTAGCATAGGGAGGGTCACACATCGTGGAGATTTCATTTTTTTCCTCATGACTAGCATAGAGGGTCATCCAATGTTGTGATTCCATTTATTCATGACTAGCATACAGGGTCATCCATTGTTGTGATTCCATTTATCTATGACTAGCATAAAGGGTCATCCATTGTTGCAATTCCATTTATTTATGACTAGCATAGAGGGTCATTCATTGTTGTGATTCCATTTATTTATGACTAGCATAGAGGGTCATCCATTATTGTGATTCCATTTATTTATGACTAGCATAGAGGGTCATCCATTGTTGTGATTCCATTTATTTATGACTAGCATAGAGGGTCATTCATCGCTGTGATTCCATTTATTTATGACCAGCATAGAGGGTCATTCATTGTTGTGATTCCATTCATTTATGACTAGCATAGAGGGTCATTCATTATTGTGATTCCATTTTTATATGACTAGCATAGAGGTTCACTCATTGTTGTGATTCCATTTCTTTTTATGACTAGTATAAAGGTTCACCCATAGTTGTGATTCCATTTTATTTCATAGTTGTGATCTCATTTTTCCCTGACTAGCCCAGAGGGTCACCTACTGTATAGTGGTGATTCCATTTTTTATTGTGTAGTACAGTTGTCATATATATCGTTACTTGTTTGGACGCATTACAATCGGACAGCCTAAGCTCACCCATTGTCGTGGTCCTGGTTTTTAAGTTAGGCTCCTGTTTAATTACTTGCAAGGTTTGCTATTTGGTGATAATTCTTTCTCGAAGGGCATTTTTCACAGCCTTTGTGCATTTTCCCCAGCTCCATCTTCATCCTTCCTTTCATGAGACTCTTGCGTAAGGCTAGAGCGTCTTTCCCCTCCGTGTAATTTCTTGCACGGTCAACATCGTACCTTGTGCTGTTGAGTTTGTTCTTGTCTCTGTCTCCACAAGAAATTAGAAAAATGACTGCTGCTGAGATCACTGCATTTGTGGATTTGGCAGAACGACAAGGCTATGAGGGAGAAGCATTGTGAAGGTATGTGCGGAAGCTCATGAATGAGGACAAAGCTCGGAGAAGAACAGAGCAAGAAAGGATGCGGTATGAAAGAGAGAGAGAGCGCATGAATTAAGAATGCAGGAGATGGACGCCCGATTGACACAACTCAATCACTTACCACCTCAACCCAATGTTGCCAAAGTCCAGCAGGACAATCGCAGGAGGACCCACTTCATTGAAGGGTTCACCAAGGAACTCCCTACAGTGGAACTGAAGGTGACCACGTCCCAGCTCAACAAGAAGTGCGGACTGGGGGCAGGGAGTGATCTCGCACATGAGGGCTACAACTCAAGCTTGGGTCAAAAGCCCGTGAAGGGTGTACAGCGAGTGCCCCTCAGGTGCATGAAGGCTGCCAAGCCGGAGCCTAAAACTGTGAAGACGCAACCTGCAGGGGAAGATGACTGGCTAGCTACCATTGACCTGGGTGAGGTAGCTTGGCTAAGGGAGGAGGCCCAAGAGTCTCCCCCTTCCAGCAATGAGTTTAAGCCCCGTACCTGAGAGTGCTCCCCAGCTAAAGCAATGATGCTTTCCACCAGACCAGAGGTCTCAGAGGAGGACCAAGAGACCATCAGGAGCCAGGCACAGCTCAGCAGATTCCAGCTGATGGGTGAGATGGTGATAAACCACAAGGGACCCACCTACTCGAACGAGGTGGAAATAAATAACCCCTCTAAGGCTGAGTTCCTGCTAAGGGATGAGGTGCCCCTTAAGATCACCCGAGGTTCTCAGGATCCTGTTAAGGTCTCGTGCCGGCAAGTAGTTGTCCCCTGTAATCTCCGCTTGTCGATGCTAGGCGTGGCCCATGAGAGACTGGGAGGACACTTTGGGGTAACATGTCCTACCCAGCTGATCCAGTATCAATTCTGGCTGGGCTTGCATGAGATTGTTAAGGCTTACTTAGTATCCTGCCATCCTTGCCCAGTCTCCGGTAACTATAAGCAAACAGTGCTGAGGGCCTCGCTCCAACTCATCCCATCCATTAGTGTCACAGAACTGACACAGTTCTTTTATTGGTATGGCTTCCTAGCCACATTTCAGAAGGACGAAGGTTCCCACTTCATGGCAGAGGAGTCACGACCTCTGACCATACTCATAATTCATTTTTGGCTTCACCAGGTGCAAGCAGGAATTCCCAACTGTGGGGTTTACTTGAATTACTTCTAGACATTGGATAAACTCCAAACTCCAGAGAATGAGCTCTCAGGCATGGGCTAATCTCTTGAGCATCTTGGATCCTATTGTGCTGACCATGTGTTCCCACAGACAGTCCTAACGAACCATAACCCAGCAACTTACTTGACTGAGCTACATAGGAAAAATAAAGGGCTCATGAGGTGGGGCATAGACCTCCAGAACTACAACTGGAAGGTCAAGCGCCTAAAGAGCTTAGATGAGAGAGATGTGCTCTCCAGGCATTAGTGCTCATTGCACAATGCAATGTCCCTAGCCTGTAGTCATAGTCAGTAGGTTGTTTTAGGTTGTATGAAAAATTTTTAATTGGCCTTGGTGTCTCCCCAGGTAGATAAACTTGAGGAGCCATCTTGGCATCATTATTTGCATTTAATTTATTTCTATGTATTTATTTTATCTATATGTCAATTTGCTTTAATTTATGCCTACCACTGCATTGGGTCATTTAACTTATACTATTATTGCATTTTTTCCCATTTGTTTTATTTTATCTTTTGCCTATAAGTCAATTTATTTTAATTTTCATGTGGCTCACTACACTAGGTCACTTAACTTTATCCATTTTTGCATTTTAATTTTCAATTTTGCATTTTTTAATTTTTCAGATGCTGCCTCACAGCCAGCATACTTATTTCTACATGGCACTTAAAGTTAATTTACTATCAAATTAAAGTACAATTATGACTCTAGTTGCAGCTTAAGTATTAATTCATTATCGTGGTGAGACTCACTGAGGGAGGAGTCATTAAGGCTAGTGGCTTCAGACCTTGCTTGCAGAGTTCTTGTCCTGTTTTAGGACAAAATCTCTGCTAAAATGGGGGGCTGTTAGTAATGGCGGTCATTGTGCCACCTCTACCAAACAAAGACCCCACCAGCAAGGACTTCGTCGGCCGGCCACGAGTTTTGGGACCCTACCCAGAGTCTCACCCACCCCCCCAACCATCCTATACCAGTCTACTCCCCTTTGAGGTCTCATTTTTCAGCCATCCTTACTTATCCTGCGGCGATGTCAAGATCCCAGGAGATAGAGGAGGCCTATTGATGGGGGTGTCGGGACACGTGACAAGGCCTGACCAATGGGACAACAGTCAGGCCAGTCCCCCCCCCCCCTCCACTTGGGGGCAAAAAAGGAGCTGAGTCTGCCTAGGAGCGGCTGGGGATCTTCTTGGCTCAACCTCCTTGAGGGAAGGAACGACATCCTTTCTTCACCCTCAAGACATCAGGGAGGCAGGACCTCTGTTTACATATCCTCCATAAGGGAAGGAACCAGAGTCCTTTTTACTAAGGTAAGGATGTGTTATTTTGAGATTCTCAATATCCTTACCCAACCTCCCAACCCTTCCTTATCACATCCCATTTTTCCTTATCCGTTAAAGAAATCCTACCCACTGAACCTTGTATCCTATCCCCTATACCCAGACTACGTGTGCCGTTTTAGTCCTGGTCTTAATTAATTCACCCTGTGACAGTGTTGATTCCCATGTGTAACGTTTAAATCCCTAAGCTTTGCATTTTCATTTAATTTGCTTAAAGGTTTTAACAACACGACTTCATCGTGTTCCCAGCCGGTAGAAGTAAGTGTGCTGTTAATAATTCAATTTATTCCCCTTTCCAGGGAATGTGGTTGCTGTGCTGAAGTTTCATCCACGGTCCACCAAACTCCATTCGAAGCTCCTCGTGGCTTAAATCAAAATATAATTATCTGTTGTGCTCCCCTTTCTTTTATTAATTTTTATTGAAATATTTTTGTAAATACATCTATTTGTCGGTATCCTTTGTCTTATTGCCGACTGGCGACCTACCATTGTTTTTTTTTTTATGGCCCTTGAGTCCCTTGAGCAAGGCCGGACTCGAACCAGTGGCCCGTAACATTACGTATATGTGATCAATCCTAGAGCCATACGTATATTCTATCAAATGGTTTGTCAAAAGCCACACATCCCTAAGTTGCGAATCATTATTTAATCTTTGAAGAGCTGTTGAGATTATAAGGTTATCAGGACTAGAGCAATCTCTTTTACTTGTTATGCTGTTCCAATCCCCACCTAGGTTCATGTTTCGTAAATTGTTTCTCATGAAATATAACATAATATTTAAGAACAGTTCCTCTCTTTCCTTTTTCTTTTTTGTCCCAGAAGGGGCATACACATTTATTTATAGAAAATCTCTTCCTTGACAGGTACATTTTACACTGATTATTTGACCCTTAACATCCATCTCCTGATTCAGAACCTTCACTTTTGACTTTTTATGGAAGAGGATAACAGTGACTCCATTCAACAAGTCAGTTGCATTCTATATTATATCGTAACGCTTTTTTATACATACTCAAGTTGTAAAATTTCATTGATACTGTGTTCTTGCACAAATATTACATCCACATGATAAAAGTACATAATATCAATCAATTTACTCTGCTTATGCGACATTAACATTAACAGTTGCTAAATTAAAGTAAGTAAAGGCTATGAATATAAGAAAGAAAATCTTCACCATTCGTCCAAATTGAAACGTTTATTCACTGGCAATTGATTCATCTAGTCTTCAGAACTACTTTTAGGTTGATCGAACACTGATGTATTTTCATCCATGTTCGACTCAGAAAGCACACCATTATCCTTTGTTAGTCTCAGGCGAATACCTTTGCTTGGTCCGTCACTAAAAGTAGCTTGCCACATATCTTTTACTTTACTTAATTTAATGGCTGCTTTTCCGGTCCCATACAGCAGGGGAACCCGACTCTCTACAGAACCTCCACTGTCATTTTTGCTTATTCGTTCGGAATATTTAAAGTTTCATGTCTCGTCTTCTTCATTTACTGTTAAATCGTCACTGTCAAAAGACTCATGAAATAAGAAAGTCTTCAGTTTCCTCTTGAAAGCTTTAATGTCTTCAATCATTCGAACGTTTCGTGGGAGCTTATTATATAGTCTCGGGGCCACATATTTAAAGGCTCTAGAGCTTAAAGTAGACATATATCTAGGTTCTAACAGTTTGAAGCCATCTGTAACTATTCTCGTGTCGACAAGATTTGTTGGATGCGCAATATGTATTGGTGTGCTACTGTTGTTAACACACATTTGGGTTCTCTTCAAATGTCATCTTAAATGTATTATAGATTAGATTTAGTATGTTATATCTTCAAGTAAAGTCTAAGCAAGTTAACTTTAAAATAGTTTATTCTTTAAGAAAAGTGTTAACATCTCCATCACAGGAGTATAGCTGGTTTGGTCGGATGACCATTCCGTATGACATCTTAAAGTGAACTGATACAAATATCCAATTTCATACTAAAGTTTACAGTTATCTCAGCATTTATGGATTTATAGTAAACACAACATTAATACCGGAAGGTACTTGTTCCGTTCTCACAGACAACTTCTCTCTCACGGGGCTTGGTTGTGTTTACTCTTCATGAAAAATGTTACATTGCTGAGGTTTGGCATTCGCATCCTGCTTAGAATATGACTATGGCATTTCTCACACTTCTCTTACTTCCACAATGACCTGTAGGTCATGTGTTTTAAACAAGTAATATCTAATATATTACATTAGCTCGGTCAGCTACCAATTTTTTTTTTTCAAATTTAACAATACGTCAAAATATGTTTACTAGGAGTGTGACTGGATATATATATACTATATTTTCTTTTTTTTTAACTTTAGCCATAAGCAAATGAGGACGAATGTTCAAATAGGCACATTAAAAAAATAATAATGCATACTTAACAAATATTGCCAAAATAAAGAAAAAATGCATGATAAATAAAGATCACATATATGGTACATTGCTAGCAAACGATTATATGGTACAAAAAAAAAATACTGATATACATATGATTCGGTAACTTTCTTAAAGAATAGTTGTTACCTTTGTCAAAACATAGATTATTATAATACGGTAACTAGTAAAAATATTTGTTACCTTGGTAAAGATACAATTTTTAGTTCACAAACACGAATTTCTGGTACGTACACGTACCACGGTTTCGTACACACACACACACACATATATATATATATATATATATATATATATATATATATATATATATATATATATATATATATATATATATATATATATATATATATATATATATATATATATATATATATATATATATATATTATATATTTTATTAGATACAGATTCTGTATTTTAACATTCAGGCTTATGGGAGAGGTAAAGATGGAATTGTTGTCTACCACGTGAAGTTTGCAAAGTAGGCTCGTTCTCTGATGATAGTCTTGATTCCATGCACCATGTAATTCGGGGACGTCCTGATACAACTATCTGCTGCTACGAAGATTTGGGAATAGGACGTGGATCCGTCCGGGCATGATACATTGAAGCCGGCCTTGTCATATCGTATCCACGAGCCGTTGTTCAGTCTGCAATTGAACTTATTATTGTCAAAGGGATAAAGCTTATCCAGACAATTTTCACTTGTATGGGAGAGAGCACCGTCTAGCACTATACCTAACTCGCATGAATCCATTAAGTTTTTATGGAATTCAAATGAGTCAGCTGTACCTATTTTTTTATCCATTGCTTCTGAACAGTGAGCTAATTGATTTAAGTCTTTAATGACCGTATATGTTTCCTTGTCTGGGGAAATCAATACGTGTCCTGTCAAACTGGATATTACTGGATTTGAGTGATTTGTCATGAAATTCAGAAATGGTGATATCCTGTAAGATTGCCAGGCATCGGAAGAATCAAAGGGAATTGTAATCATAATCCTGTGATTTTCAACGCTTACTGTAATTAGGCTGTAATAAAATTCTAACCTACGTGCCTCTAATAAAGGAACATAACCTAATTTCTCCCGTCCGTTCTCCACAATTAACATTAAGTCTCTTATTGGCAACAAATGGGGTGACAGTACACCTTTAGTCGCTAACGTGATAGCTTCCACATAGTCTTTTGATTTCTCAATGAAATGTGCAATTCTATTATGTATGTGATCTATTTTTGAATCATAATACGTTAACGTTGCCAACAAATCTTGTACTTCCATAATCTGACTGATATTACTAGAATGTTCATTTACCAAACTCATAATTTGATTGATTGAAGCTAACTGATTCCTTAGTTCTAACATAATCAATTCATCTTCATGAGTCAAAAACCCAATTTTCTTATTTTTATTACTAATCTTAAGACGATTGGAAATTCCTAAGCCTAAACTTGCAATAGAACCAAAGATGTTTAGTGCAGCAAAAATAAACGGGTTACGTTTCTCAAGATTATCGTGTCCTACTGTCCACATCAAAAGGTCACGAGCCAAAGATTCTGCCTCGTAAGTCTTATTTTGCAAGTCGTCATATAGCATCTCTGCAACTTTTAGTGTCGATGCAAGCAAACTCTCTGTATTAAAAGGAAAATGTCTTCTATGCATTTCATTTAATGAAACAGCAAACCTTGAAATGGCGCTCTTTAAGCTAGTGACGTCATTCTCTGGGAGAAAAATTGCTTGCATACGCACTTCAACAACTACGTTACTTGATGTAATAAAAACGTCTTCTTGTCTTTCAACTATAGTGCCATATTTAAAATCTATACTTTTAGTTTTAGAGCTCATCCCACACGAGAAAAATGTCTGAGCGAACAATATCACTCCCAACAACAAAAACTTCATCTTGGAAACCTGTAACGATAAAAATATATGTAATTACTCCTGTATTAAGAAGAAAAACTTTTAACATATAATGTTTACAAAAAAAAAAAAAAAAAAATCTTTCCCTCACTTCTTTCCCTCTTATTTTAATTTCTTATATGAGCCAATGGTACGATTCTTTCATCAGTGGGTTGGGATACGTTTTGAACTCTAAACCTATTGGCCGTTAATGTTTCCAAAATGTTAAATGGGCCTTCAAACTTAGGTGTTAGTTTATAATTGAGTCTTTTATGTACATTTACCTGTATGTATACATTATCACCCACAGTATATGTTTTAGTTGGCTTCGCTATTTTATCATGATTCCTTTTCATTATGATTTGTGATTCTTCTAAATTCTTTCGAAGGATATCAAAACGACTTTTGCTTGCATTTATACATTCTTTTAAAGGATTTGATAGATTAGTTGTAGGCGTTAATACATGGAAAGGCGTTCTAACTGGGGTACCATACAATGCCTCGTGCGGTGACATTTTAATTGATATATGATATGAATGATTCAGAGTACTCAGTACCGCAGGTATTGCAATATCCCAGTTGGAGTTGGGGTCTGATCCCCCTAGTGTTACTCTTGATATATTTAAAACCTTCCTATTCGCTCTTTCCACTAGCCCATTCAACTCTGGGTGATATATCATGGTATTTATTTTCTTTATACTAAGGAATTCACACAATGAGGTAAGAAAGTGATTATTAAATTCTCCACCCGAGTCTGAGATTATAATGTGTGGAATTCCATGTTTACAAATGTAACACTCGTAAAACTTCCTAGCGCATTCAATCGCAGTTTTAGTTTTAAGCGCTATTAGTTCTGTATATCGAGTTAAAGCATCTACAATTACTAAGAGGTGCTTATTTCCTCTGTCTGACTCGTAAAATCCTGTTAGTAAATCTAAATGTATCCTTTCAAAGGGTTGATTGGGCACGGGATAAGCCCCTAGGCTGACAGGTGTTTTCGTATGCCCTTTGTTTTCCTGACATGTGCGACAATTAGCTATGTGTTTTTTTATATCTGTAAGCATCGTATGCCAATAAAACAATGATTTGGCTTTCTGTGACATTAATAAGAACCCCGGGTGTCCATGCAATGGATTTGCATGCAACCAATTTACGACAGTGGAAATAAGTGAGATTGGTACCACTACCTAGTCGTTAGTTACATGTGGTGTATTGCGGGTTTTCCTTGTCATGGTCCTACACAGAATATTGTCTTTGATTATATAATTCTGCTGCTTATACTTTATATATTCCTTTTCCTTATGATTGCCTTTCAAAGCATTTATAATTTTTTCTAATTTCTGATCTTTTCTTTGCTCAGTCTGTAATAATTCAGCACTCCAGCCCAAATCATCTTGTTCAGATATCGTTTTAACAATAGGCATGGATGTTGATATATCTATTAATTCAGCTAAAGGCTCTGTACAAGATGACACGGGGTTGCGTGATAATGCATCAGCAATGATATTTGCTTTCCCAGGTAAATACCCGATTCTTGCGCCAAAGTCTTGAATGATCAAATGCCACCGAGTTTGTTTGGGGCTGTGGCTGAAGCCTTTAAAGAAGTGGGTTAGTGGTTTATGATCAGTAAGAACCTTAACGGGATAACCGTATATTATGAACTTAAAATGTATTAGTGAATTAACAATAGCTAGCCCTTCCTTGTCTATTACTGCATACTTACTTTCGGAAGTTCTCAGTTTTCGAGAATAAAAAGCTATCGGGAAAAATTGTTTTTCATATTGCTGAAGCAATACCCCACCTACTCCTAAGTCTGAGGCGTTTGTTGCAATGAAGAATTCCTTACCGAAGTCAGGAAATTTTAAGATAGGAGAACTACACAGTTCATCTTTCAAAGTATTAAACGCCTGTTGATGATGCTCAGACCATATGAAATCTACGCCCTTCTTCGTAAGATCAGTTAAAGGAGCGGCTATTATTGAATAGTTGCGTATAAAACGCCCGTAATATCCACTACAACCCAGAAATTGCTGTATTCCCTTGACATGGTATGGGAAAATTACGTATGGCCGACACCTTATCATGGACTACTTTAAGACCTTGGCTTGACACCATGAAACCCAAATATACTAATTCTGTTTTGAAAAATTCACACTTACTAATCTTTACCCTTAAGTTATGTTGTCTTAGTCTCTGTAGTACTAGTTCTAATTTACGTAGACGTTCTTCTAAGGTGTTGGAAAAGATTACAAGGTCGTCCATATAGGCATGCAATATATCCCTTAGCAAGTCTTCAAACACTATGTTAATTATTCTTGTAAATGTTATGGGAGCACAACGTAAACCAAAAGGCACCCGTAAAAATTCATAATGTCCCCTGGCTGTGCTGAAGGCTGTGTATGGGATACTATTTTCTTCTAATGATATCTGGTGAAAGTCTTTAAGTAAGTCCAAACTGGTAAAATATTTATTCTGACCTAACAAAGATAAAATATCGTCAGTACATGGCACTGGGAATCGATCAGGGATCGTCTCCTCGTTTAGGCGACGGAAGTCTACGCAGATATGCCATGTTCGATCTTTTTTCGGTACAACTATTAATGGAAAATTATAAGGGCTGTTCGATTTCCTAATGACTCCTTCTTCTAGCATTTTACCTACTTCACCATTTATTTCATTCTGGAATTTCATAGGGAGTCTGTACGAGGGTACATAGATAATTTTCTGCTTGTCCTTTAATCTTATTTGATGCTCGATCACATCTGTTTTTTTCCTAAGGATCCATCCGTAGTGGAAAAAACATCATGATATTCAGTTAAAAGTCCAAAAATTTTCTGCTGAATTTCTTCGTCTTGAATGTCTTTATTGATTTTATTTTTAATAGATTGCAAAAGAGATTCATCCGCAACTGATTGAGCATGATTGATTTCTGCAACGGTAAGAATACGATGTTTATAAACTTCTACATCCAAGATATGTTGATTTTTGTGAATTACTAAAGTGGTATTTAAATGATTACAGACTTCAATATTACATTGTTGATGTGAGCCTACTGTATAAATAGCTTGTGTGACAGACAATCCGTTAGTTTTCAAAGTGTCGGAAAGGATTAATATTTCAGATCCCGGTAATGTTTTCTTTACTTGCACTATTAAATTCGAAGGTACGTTCGGCTTGATAGATTGCGTGCAAGATGTTATTACGGGTGAACGAGAATTCTGTTGGGTCGCATACATTATTTCTTTATTAGCGAGACAAGTTATTGGTTCTTCAACGTACGTCACTGTTTTATTTGTCGTCTCCTTTTTATCCAAAACTGATTTTAAGGTATTAGAAGACTTATAGAATTTTCCTTTGGTATACACGCCGTGCTTGGCAGGGGCTAAGATAATGTTTTGATTGCCCATAGATGGGTATCCTATAATTACAGCTGGATACATATCAATGTTTTGTATAACAACAAATGTATCGGCAAACGTGTGCTTACCGACCTTGAACTGAACATGAGTTACGCCTATTACATTTAATTCATTATTTCCTATACTCGAGAGTCTTACTCCGGATTTTTCTATTGGGCAGTTCAAAAACAACAAATGATGTGTCCTTAAATCCATGATATTACGTGGACTACCAGAGTAAAAAAATAATGTAAATGATCTGTGTTCTAAATTTACAGCATATAATGTTGGTCGTAACTCATTTTGGCTTATTATTGTATGAATTCGTTGCAAATCTACGGGGGCATGCACTGATTTATTTAATTCGGCCGTGTGTTTCATAGGAAAATCTATTGCCTCACAATGATCAGATAAAACATTAAATTGATTATTCAATACTACTGATGTTGACATGAATGACCTTGACCCAACATCACTCTCTTCCCCACTGGAGGTAATTATGTGGTATTTGCTTTGCTCTGCACATTCTGAAAATTAGTCTGACCTTGCGAGGTCTGGTTTGACGACCCAGGATCAGCGTTATTCGAAGAACTGTTTGTTTGTTTTGGATTCTGAACTACATTGACGTTTGGCTGTTTCTTCTTATTGAAATGAGGATTTTTCTTTTTATTTCCATATGGAATTGACTGTGGAATTGACTGTGTATTTCTAGGATTCTGTTGTGTCTTACACGAGTAGCACTGACTATATGAATGAGTCGAACTATTATGTAACGAACAGAATCTCATTCTGCAGTCCGCAATCAAGTGACCTTGACGTTTGCAATTATAACACGTCATTCCTGCAACTTGACTATTATTAACTACATTTACTTGTTGTGGCTTTGTTTAATTTTTTGCAAAAACTTGGGTTAACACGGGATCAAGATCAGGACACTTAGACATATGTTTCTTTATCAAGTTTATATACATCCAATTCCGTACATGCTGGCGTTAACTTTTTATCAAAACTCCGCACTAAAGCTTCAGGCAATATAAGTGTCATGCAAGTTAAATACATTAATCGTAAGAAATCTTTCACGGAAATGTTATCTCTAGTAACCCAAGTGGAATTACCTAAAATATCTTGATATTCATTAAGCCTATTGGCTATGAGAGCTGCTCTCTCAATAAGATTAAGCCGAGACATAGTGGCTTGATTAAGTGTATTTCTTAATGTTAAAACTACATCTAAGGCTTCCTCACCTCCATAGACCGCACGTAGCCTAACTTTGAAATCATCCCAGGTAACTGCTTCTTGAAATGAAACACCCCTCAAATACGCACTCGTATCTCCTTTAGAAAAGTCTATAAAACTTTTAGCTTCTTGTAATTGTACAAACGGGTCTATGATTTGTTTAGCATTTAAATGGGCATCGACGGATGAAATCCATGACTCCACATTCTGAGGCAAGAACCCATTAACCCGACCCTGAAAAGGAAGGATTGCAGAGCGAGCATTTACTAGTGTCACAATAGGAGGGGGGTTACCATGTCCTGTGGTTGGGTTACTCGGTCCAGGGATGGGGCTCACAGGGGGCGTCATGTTTACGGTATTTCTTTTTCTATCTCTATGACCCCTTGCAATCCTATCAAAATATCTATAAGAATACAGACGTCCACTGCGTAAACGCATAAGCACTAAATGATAAAGATTATAACAAAATCCCCCAAAATAATGATACTAATAAAAAGATATTTCCCGAGAACTTCTGAAAGAAAACGGAATTAGCACAGCGAGAAAAAAAATTCTAGACGAGAATTCGAAGTTGAACACAGTTTCCTTTAATGAAAGGAAATTGAAGATTAGCAAACAACTCACCCCAGTAATAATGGACGATCGACTCGTGGTAACTACACCTCACTGCTCAAAACTGAAATGAATAAGAAATTGTACTTAGCTTCGGTTTATATGGCGAAGTGTGATGTCGTCATTTCCTCTCTCTCTCGCACTGGATTGTTCCTTCCTATGGATGTTTGGGTGAATGTTTTCGGTCCGATTTCCGTTGAATGTAGTGCTTCCTGGATATGTTTCTTCAATGTTTTGTAAACGTTGAATATCAGTCCTTGGTTTTCATAGGATGTTGATTGAAGATCCAGTTCCTCAGTTTGTATAACATTCATTTGTTGGTATTAAATGTTTCATTTTTTCGGTGGACTATGATACTTGGTCAAAATTGTAGATTCATTACTCTTTATTTATTGAAGATCTTTCTCTGGTTCTTCGAGTTTTATTCGCTGGTTCTTGAAGATCTTTCTCTGGTTCTTAGAATTTTACCGCTGGTTCTTGAAGATCTTTTTCTGGTTCTTAGAGTTTTACCGCTGCCACCATTTATTGGTGTGCTACTGTTGTTAACACACATTTGGGTTCTTTTCAAATGTCATCTTAAATGTGTTATAGATTAGATTTAGTATGTTACATATTCAAGTAAAGTCTAAGTAAGTTAACTTTAAAATAGTTTATTCTTAAAGAAAAGTGTTAACATCTCCATCACAGGAGTATAGCTGGTTTGGTCGGATGACCATTCTGTATGACATCTTAAAGTGAACTGATACAAATATCCAATTTCATATTAAAGTTTACACAGTTATCTCAGCATTTATGGATTTATAGTAAACACAACATTAATACCGGAAGGTACTTGTTCCGTTCTCACAGACAACTTCTTTCTCACGGGGCTTGGTTGTGTTTACTCTTCATGAAAAATGTTACATTGCTGAGGTTTGGCCTTCGCATCCTGCTTAGAATATGACTATGGTATTTCTCACACTTCTCTTACTTCCACAATGACCTGTAGGTCATATGTTTTAAACAAGTAATATCTAATAAATTACATATGTAGCAATTCTCTCAAGTATTCTGGACGCCCTGTTCTGATAACTTGGTGGGTTATTGTACATATTTTAAATTCAATCATCACTTTAATCGGCAGCCAGTGTAAATCAATTAGTATAGGGGTGATCCTTTCTCTAGGTGGGACTTCTTTTATCAGTTTTGCTCATCTGTTTATAATGTTTTGTAATTTCTTAAGTTACACTTTTGGTAAATTGTAATAGATAGAGTTGCAATAGTCAATCCTGGTAACAAAACAGTTTATCACAAGTTTCTTTACAGAATTTTTGTCTAGGTGCTTTTTTATAAACGCAATATTTCTTAGACGATAACCAGCACTTTTTATTATATTAATCATTTGGGCATTTAGAGATAGTTTGCAGTCAAGAAATTCACCTAGATCACGAACTTTACTGATTAACGGCACTTGTTATTATTCATGTTCTTTTGAATATCACCCAAGTTTCTCATGCTGTTTCTCTTGCCCACTACCATGAATTCAGTTTTGTTCTCATTTAATTTTAGTTGTTTAAATGTCATCCATTCTCTAACACTATCAAGGATTCGGTTTAGAGTTTCAGTAGTGTCATGTATATCATTTATGGAGAAGTAAAATTGTGTGTCATCTGCAAATAGTTTAAACTTCATGCCATGCCTTTGTAGTATTTTCGATAGAACAATAGTATAGATGCAAAATAAGATTGGGGTACCCCTCTGTTTAAGGGTTCATATGATGAATAAGAGTTTCCAATTTGTACACAGCAATTTCTACCAACTAAGTAGTCTTTTTGGGCTCAGGCAATGTCGTCCTGATGGAAGTTCCTTCTTAGTAGCTTCCTAGGTTATATTTAACTACAGTGATATATCCCAGAGAATTTTACTTAAGGTATCCAGAATTCTAACTCCTGGCGCGAGTATCCCTTGTATTATCTTACAGGGATATCTCATAAGATCAGAAGACGTATTCTTGACACGCCACATAGCCATCTACACCCCTAATAGCGTTTACGCTTCGAGAGGGGAAAGTGGCAAGAATTGTAGGAGAGTTGTCATTAGGGCATAACTCCTACTCGTACTGTAATTTGGCGCTAGCACGCTGCCGCGTGGCGCCATCTAGTCATTCTTTCTCGTGTAGCGTTCCTACCCGGTGTTTATCCTGTGTATCTCTCACTGTTTTGGATTATTTTGTTGCGATGATGTCTTCCCCAGCCTCATCTGCCTCTGGAAAGTTAAGTACTATCTTTGAATTGTATAAATGTAAGCTCTTGCCAGTTTTTCCCTCGAAATAAGTTCGTAATTAACGTAACAAGAGCTGTTGCCCAGCCAGATGGCGTCTTGGACGCGGTCGTTCCTTGCGTGTACATTTAGTTAGCCAGAACGACTTTCCTGGCATATTTCGCTTTAATAACTTTTAGCTATTTAGCATTTTAGCTAGGAATTCTTATATTATGCCCTTGTTTTCGTGGAATTTTATTACCGAGCCCCACGAGTGCTAGGCTTCCTAGCCTAGGTACCTACACACCTCATGCATGATATAATCTTCCAGGTAAAGTTTTATTGAAGCTCAGGCAATATTTTATATAATTAAGATGTTACTGTACAAATTTTCCTCTTCCAAGATAGTACACGAAAGAGTTTCAGTGACCGATTCTCACTGTGCCTAGGCTACCAGCCTAGGGGCTTTAGTATACTTTCATACATGTCCCCAATTGCCCTTGTATCGTCTTTTAAGTGGAGACTGACACCTCCTATGCCTTTTAAGTCGATACCAGTCTCCTTGGGAGATTGAAGAGCAATTCCTCTTCCCTCTGACTAGCCTAGGCTAACCCTAGTCGGCTTTGCCCTGAATTGTATTCTGGCAAATCTATTCTGGGGTGTTCCCGTTCTCTTTCTCTCAATCACTGAGCCGGTTTTGAGTTTAGAACGAGACATCAGAGTAGCTTGTCTGTGATCGGCAACTGCCTGTCTTCGTGAATTGATTTCCCAAGTCAGGTTAGGCTGCCAATGCAGGAGGCTAGACCTCCCTAGGCCATACCCTGAAGGTGTTATATGATAATTCCTCCTCTCCATGGCCTAGCAGACAGTCCTGTGCCAGCAGGTCCTAAGCCGAAGAATTGAATTCTTCCCTTGCTTAGGGTCACCTACACTAGATTCTGTTCCTCCATTGAGACAGCGATCTGGGTGCCGCCTTCTCACTCATCAGACTAACCCAACCTAGGGAATTGAATTCCCTTGCCCCTATGGTTGTCTTTGCTATGGATCAGAATCTTTTAGGTTAGGTAGTGCCTACTAGGTATTACCTCACCTGCAGGACCCTTGCCCCTCCCCTGCTGTCCTTTAGTGTTGGCCTAGCCTTCACACATCCTGGCCATCATTCTACAATCGACCCTAAGGGTAGGTTATGGGATTGATTCGGGTTCTCTGTCTGCCGCCGGCTGCGCCGGCTGCCGGCAGGGATCCTCCCCTATCTTTATAGTGTTCTTCAGTCCTCCCTTGGACTGCCTTCCATGGCCCTACTACTGATATGGATGGGCTATGGTTGGATGGAAGCCCGAATATAATTCCCCCTTCCATATGAACCCTCATTCCGGATGGAGGTCTGCAAGGCTGAGCCTTTGCTTCCCCTCTAATCCATGCTTTCTCTTTATCTTACCATCTACCCTGGGCCGGCTGCCGGCACCTTAGAGCTTCCGACAGCCAACTCGGACGACTGTCCGCCGTCAAGGTTGCTCTGCCGCTGCTTGCCATGGATTACCGTTAATCGGTGACCCAATGACAGCCGGCACATTTTGACTGACTGCCGGAAACTATGTTGTCTGCCGGCAGCCGGCCATACAAAGTCTGAAGGCACTCCTTTCCGCCCGCCGCCGGCGGGTCCACCTTGATAGAGGGACCCCCCCCCCCCCCCCCCCCCCGCTGGCCAGCAGCGAAGCAACTGCCGGTGACTCACCGCCCTTTATCTAAAAAGGCAGTATATACCTTCAATAGCCTCGGGTAATACCGGCGTATGCCGGCAGACACTACAGTACTGACTACGGGTGGTCGTAGTCACTGCGATATTGCTTATTCCACATGACACATACCACTGTATGGTCTGTACTGTAGCCCAAGCAATTTTTCCAACCTACAAGGTGCTTCATGGGCAGCCTATTGTGAGACCACCACACCAAGAGAGCAATTCTCCCTGCTTAAGTTAATGGTCAATGATCATTTATTTTAAATCCCCAATATTGAACCTTAGAAGATGGTGTTAAATTTGCACATTATATCCAAGGATATTATCTTCCCCTATAATTCGACAAAAATTTAGCATTCAATATTGAAGGAGGTCATAGCAATGGGCTGGACAGGGAACACATGTGGGTGTCTTTCCTTTTTTCAATCCTAGCTTACACTATCCTAAGCTATACAATTTCTATAACATTGTATGATGAAATTCCGAGAATTTCACCGAATACTCATTTGCTTTTCTTTCTTTATAGGAGGAGCATCCCGAGTGCGGGAACCACTTCTGCAAGGTCCGCAGTAAGAACTTTTGGGGCCATGATATGCGCAACTACGAAGGGATCTCTCAAGTATTGAGACCCACAGGTATGTACTGTTTGTGAAAAACTGGTCAATGAGGCTTTTGATGATCAAAAGTCCACTGAGTCAAGGGATGCAGCAAGAGAGACTCTACGAAAATGGGTCAGAGGCTTCCAAAAGAGCACCACTGGCCTTATCTTCCTAATGAAAGGATGAGGGCTTGCCTGTTCCCTAGGGCATCTTCAGATGCAGTTATTCCCCAAGCTCAACCTGAGACTCCCCTCGTACAGATTCCCATAGAGTCTGATGTGTCCGATGCCTTGAAGGACATCCAACTAGAGGACAACATGCCAGTTGTTTCCGAGGAGACGGAACGGAGTCTCCTAGCTGAAGAGCAGGAGCAGGAGACTGTTTTACCTCCTGAAGGGGACGTAGAGAGAGCCGAAACTATTTCGGTTTCATTGGCTACGGTGGCTGAGCCTGTCCCATCGACTTCTTCTGCCCCCCAACTAGACACGATTAGTCACACGCTTCATTCTCTTCTGTCCATGTTCCAGGAAATGAAGAAGCAATCGTCCGAGAAGGAGGCTTCACTCTGGACAGAGATGCACCAGCTCGTGTCTTCACGTTTAGCCCCCAAGAAGCTAAACGTCAAGGAACTTCCCGCCTTTTCTGATGTTAATCCTTGGAGGTATGCTGAGCACATGCCTATGTCAGGGGGTAAGATCTTCCTCTCCGAAAAACTGGGCACTGTCCCGGTTGATGACGTTGGGTTCTGGCCCAGCAAGGGGCCTACCCAGATTGTTACGTCCGCTTGAGGACGGAACCCCCTTCCAAAGAAGAAACAGAGCCGAAAGAGGTCATCATTCTAGACCCCCCAAGTTCCAGGCCTTGTTTACTAAGACCTTGAAGGAGAGGGCCTTCACTAGCTCCAAGGTGCCGGCTCTCAGCAAGAAGCACCCATCCTTCATTGCTGCTTCTTCCCGTGCCTTCCCCTTTATGGAGAAAGGGTTTAAGGCAGCCTTAAAGGCAGTCGAGGCAGGAAAACCTTGCCCTACACTCGAAGAGTGTAGACCTTTATCCCTCGCCCTACCATCTGATGATGCGGACTGGAAGGACGTTTATAACACCTTCTCAGTTGGGAAGCTGGAGGCCGACATTGCCGGACGTCAGTTCGGAGAAGACCTCCCAAAGTTGTCAGACTTTCACCTGCGCAGGGAGCAGGAAACGAAAGAGAGACTTGCCGCCTCTATGTCTTTACAGACCAGACTAGAGACGATAGCAAGCGTCCCCGGCACCCCAGACATGTATATGGTCTTTGCCAAAGCGCATTTGGCAAAGATCACCAAAGACCTATACAGCTTCATCAAAGCCCGTCGGGCTTGCAGAGAGTTCGTGTTTGCCTCGGCTGCGGTGAGGCACGAACCAAGGAAGCTCATAGCCTACAACATCTGGGGAAAAGACCTCTTCCCGAGCGAAGTGATCAAAGAAGTCGTTGACAAAGCCCCAACAGCGAATAGGAATCTCCTCTCCAAATAGGGCTTGTCCTCTAAGAGAAAGTCTTCCGCTGAAGAGGGTCCCCAACCAAAACGGAAGACAAAACGACCCAGAGTGCCCTCTCGCCCTCTACGATAACAACAGCTTCCCGTGGCCACGGTGCCCAAGACGGTGGCACAACCACCCACTACGTTCCAGCTGGTGCCCCAACAGGTGGCGACTCAGTCGCCCGTCTTCACCCCAGCCTTTGAAAGGCAATCGACAACCTTTCAGCCAAAGTCTCGAGGTTCCTTTCGAGGTTCCTCTAGACACCCCTCCAGAGGTAGGGGCAACAGAGGTGGACGTGGCCAAGGAGGCAAATCCTCCAGCCAGCACTCCAAGTGAGATGCTACCGGTAGGAGGGAGACTTCTCCTCTTCCGGGATCGCTGGACCTTCGATCCCTGGGCCCACAGCCTAATCAAGAACGGACTGGGGTTGGGTTGGAATGCAACTCCACCAAACTTCCCTCAGTTCTTCCAACACTCAACCCCCATATTGGAAGAATACGTTCAGGAACTCTTAGACAAGAGAGTTGTAAGGAGGCCAAAGTCCATCAAATTTTAAGGAAGGCTGTTCTGTGTTCCGAAGAAAGACTCGGAAAAGCTCAGGGTCATTCTGGACTTATCACCACTCAACAACTTCATAGCGAACAACAAGTTCAGAATGCTGACTCTTCAACACATAAGGACCATACTGCCCAAA
This sequence comes from Palaemon carinicauda, assembly GCF_036898095.1. NCBI lineage: Eukaryota > Metazoa > Arthropoda > Malacostraca > Decapoda > Palaemonidae > Palaemon > Palaemon carinicauda. The sequence continues at coordinate 62,103,038 of NC_090733.1, forward strand.
CAGGCATACGCAGTCTCCATAGACATGGCGGACGCATACTGGCATGTTCCGATCAACCACCAAGTGTCCCCCTACCTAGGATTCAAACTGCAAAAAAGACAGTACGTCTTCAGAGCCATGCCCTTCGGACTAAACATAGCCCCAAGAGTATTCACAAAGCTTGCGAACGCGGTCATTCGTCAACTACGCCTAAAGGGAGTTCAGGTGATGACCTACCTGGACGACTGGCTGGTATGGGCAGCATCCAAAGAAGAATGCACGCAAGCCTCCAAGGAAATGATCCAGCTCCTAGAACACCTAGGATTCAAGATCAACTTGGAAAAGTCTCGACTATCTCCAGCTCAGAAGTTCCAGTGGCTGGGTGTCCACTGGAACTTACAGTCACACTGCCTCTCCATTCCATCAAAGAAGAGGAGAGAGATAGCAGGATCTGTCAAGAGACTCCTTCAATCCGCCAGGATATCAAGAAGGCAACAGGAGAGAGGGCTGGGGTCCCTCCAGTTCGCCTCGGTGACAGACCCAGTATTGAGAGCTCAATTAAAAGATGCATCAGGAGTTTGGAGAAAATATGCATCAAACGCTCGAAGAGATCTGAAAAGACCGATACCAACTCGTCTGCGATCCCTCCTCAAGCCATGGTCGGAGGCCAAGTACCTAAAGAAGAAGGTACCCTTACAACCGCCTCCACCGTCAATCACCGTTCACACGGATGCCTGAAAAGAAGGATGGGGAGGCCACTCTCACCATCGGAAAGTCCAAGGAACCTGGTCCTCCCTCTTCGAGACCTTCCACATCAACATTCTGGAAGCCATGGCAGTTTTTCTCTCACTGAAGAAACTGAAACTTCGCTGCTCAATCCACATCCGACTGGTTGTAATGAGATGCATGAACCGACAGGGCTCGAGATCGCCTCAAATCAATCAAGTGATATTGGCCATCTTCCGCCTAGCGGAGAAGAAGAGATGGCACTTATCAGCAGTTCACCTTCAAGAGTTCCGCAATGTGACGGCGGACGCTCTATCCAGGCTCAACCCTATAATCAGAATAGTTCCTAGACCCAAGATCATTCTCCTTCATCTTACGCAAAGTCCCAGGACTGCAGATAGACCTCTTTGCAACGAGCGACAACAAGAAGCTACCCCGGTATGTAGCCCCGTACGAGGATCCTCTAGCGCAGTGGTTCCCAAACTGGGGGGCGCGCCCCACTAGGGGGGCGTGAGGACGATACAAGGGGAACGTGAAGTCATCTGCTCGAAATTACTTGTTTAATAGAATAATAAAATCATTAAAAGAACAAATATCTGTTATTACATACCTGCATCCATCTCACTAAATTTGACCAGAAATTTGGCCTTAGTCTCATAAGTATTTCCAAATATTACAGTATATGCCACATTTTCAAATTATCTATTCTTAAAATTGCAACTCAATTTTTGCCAATTTGCTAATGTTCAAACTTTTTTTCGCTCACTTTGAACCAAATGTTTTGTTTTTAGTTACTGGAATGTATTATTATTTGTTTGAGTGGCTTTCATTATTAAAATGTAATACGAACAGAAATCTGTTTTCCAGTACAATACTAAGAAAAATATGTAAGAATCATTTCATATAAAAAAAAGAGAGGAGTGGGGGCGTAGGGGTCTACTGGATGCAAAAAGGGGGCGTCAGGTAAGATAGTTTGGGAACCACTGCTCTAGCGGAAGCAATGGATGCGACATCCCTAGACTGGAACAGATGGTCCAAGATCTACCTGTTCCCTCCTACCAACCTTCTGCTGAAAGTCCTCAACAAACTGAGATCCTTTCACAGAACGGCACCAATAGTGGCCCACAAGTGGCCCAACAGCGTCTGGTTCCCCGTGATATTGGAACTACGGCTGAAGCTGATCCCGTTGCCGGATCCAGTTCTGACTCAGCAAGTGCAGAAGTCGACTGTCTCAGCTTCATCACAGAAAACCCGGAACCTTCATCTCATGATATTCTCACCTTAGCAGTCAAGAAAAGGTTCAGGATTTCAAAGGACAGTATTTAACTTTTTAGAAGAATACAATTTGAAATCAACGAGAAGACAATACGAGTCTTCCTGGAAGAAATGGGTTGCCTACGTCAAGGCAAAGAAACCAAAGGAGATTTCAACGGATTTCTGTTTATCCTTCTTCATCCATCTCCATGAACAAGGTTTAGCAGCCAACATGATTGCTATGTGCAAATCTGCCCTGACCAGACCCTTGCTGTACGCCTTTAAGGTGGACTTCTCGAATGAAATCTTCAACAAGATTCCAAAAGCCTGCGCTAAACTTCGGCCCACAGCTCCTCCGAGGCCCATTTCATGGTCCTTGGATAAGGTTCTTCACTTAGCATCAACCTTGAACAACGAAGATTGCTCCCTAAAAGACTTGACTCAAAAAGTGATATTCTTATTTGCACTAGCCTCAGGAGCCAAAGTTTGCGAAATAGTGGCCCTTTCGAGGGATGATGGCCACATTCAGTTCACAGGCTGCGGAGAACTAAACCTTTTCCGGACCCAGCGTTTCTCGCCAAGAACGAGCTGCCCACTAAGAGGTAGGGTCCCTGGAGAATCTGCCCTCTGAAGGAAGAAGCATCCCTATGCCCAGTGGAATGCCTAAAGGTCTATCTTCGTAGAACTTCAGACTTTAAGGGAGGTCAGCTTTTCAGGAGAGAAACATCAGGTTCAACATTAACCCTGGATAGGTACGGTGGGTCGTTTGCGACCCCGAGCGTAAAAAAAAAACAGGTTTTTCTCACGTGACTCACCCCTGTGACTGAATTTGTGGGTGATCGACCTGCAGGAGGTGTCTCCCCTACACGCTCTAGTAGTGTCCAGATGTGCATTGCTGTAGCTGTACTCCTTCCCCGATTTCTGAGACGCGTCGGGGTCGTTCGCGTCCGAGTTTACCCTTCTGAGGTAGTTTGCATAAATATCAAAGTTATTACGTATTATGAAATTGTCGTAGAATGGTGCAACTTGTATAGGTTATCAGTTGTGGAAAGTCTTGGTGGATTGCTTGGCTACCATGTGCATGTTTTTTTTTTTTAGTTAAAATGTCGTTCATCACCACGAGGACCATTTTACCGCGAGTGCCCCTTTTTCATTTTTTTTCATTTTTTTGCCAAGTCATTTTTCCGTAAGATATTGCCAAATAGTGTCGTAAAACTTTTGCTTGTTTAGTGTTGGAAAGTGTGTCTAGATGATCTGGCTACCCATGCATGACTTTGTTTTTGTCAGATACGACGTAGTTATTGGTATATTGGGTATTTAACTGTGGTTACCAATTTCTGTTTTTTTTTCAATATTTGTAAAAATTACTACGTAGTAAGGAATTGCCGTATATTATTCATTTTTTTTTCATGTTTATGTGTTAGAAAGTGTGCCTTGATGGTTGGGCTAACACGTGCATGTCTTTTTTTTTATCTGAGATGTCGTATATTAGAATGTCGGGCATTTTACCGCGAGTGTCCCTTTTTAATTTTTTTTAATTTTTTTGCCAAGTCATTTTTCCGTAAGATATTGCGAAATAGTGTCGTAAAACTTTTGCTTTTTTAATGTTGGAAAGTGTGTCTAGATGATCTGGCTACCCATGCGTGATTTTGTTTTTGTCAGATACGACGAAGTTATTGGTATATTGGGTATTTAACTGCGGTTGCCAATTTCTGTTTTTTTTTTCAATATTTGTAAAAATTTACTACGTAGTAAGGAATTGCCGTATATTATTGATTTTTTTTTTCATGTTTACGTGTTAGAAAGTGTGCCTTGATGGTTGGGCTAACACGTGCATGTCTTTTTTTTTTATCTGAGATGCCGTATATTAGAATGTTGGGCATTTTTCCGCGAGTGCCCCTTTTTATTTGTTTTGCATTTTTTTGCTTAGTCATGTTACCGTAAGGAATTGGCAAGTAGTGTCGCAAAACTTATATTTTTATAGTGTTGGAAAGTGTTTCTAGATGATCTGGCTACCCATGCCTATTTTTTTTTTAGCCAGATATGGCGTATATATAAGTATGTGTTCGATTTTCCTGTGATTGCCATTTTTTCGTTTTTTCCCATTTCTTTCAAAATTACTACGTACTAAGGAACTATCACAGAGTAATATTTCATTTATATGTTTATTTGTCGGAAAATATGCCTTGATGGTTTGCCTAGCACGTGGCTGAAATTTTTTTTTTCTGAAATGCCGTATATTAGAATGGCCATTTTTCCACGAGTGCCCCTTTTTATTTGTTTTGCATTTTTTTGCTTAGTCATGTTACCGTAAGGAATTGGCAAGTAGTGTCGCAAAACTTATATTTTTATAGTGTTGGAAAGTGTTTCTAGATGATCTGGCTACCCATGCCTATCTTTTTTTTAGCCAGATATGGCGTATATATAGGTATGTGTTCGATTTTCCGGTGATTGCCATTTTTTCGTTTTTTCCCAATTCTTTCAAAATTACTACGTACTAAGGAACTATCACAGAGTAATGATTCCTCTAGATGTTTATTTGTCGGAAAATTTTGTTTACTTTTTTTTTGATTGAATATCATCAAATTTTTTTAGCTAAAATATTGTTTTACATTTTTTTTTCGAATTTATTTCCCTTCAAAAAAAATTTTTTGGATCAGAATTTTAATTTTATAGTCGTAAAATAATCGACAATTATCCAGCAACCCACCATACAATTTTTATGCATATCCAATAATAATTAGATTAGTAAATAACACCTTGAAATTGACATACCCTTCCTACATTTCAAGTGGCAGATTAGGGAGTCTGAGTCAGTGTGGTTGGCGGCCATTTTGTGGACATATCCGAAGCGTAAGCTGCCCTATCTATATATATTCTTGTTCCCTATAGAATTTGTGATATTTTGGTATATTTTTACCTGCATAAATATCATATTATATATTAAATATATGTATTTTTTTACGAAATTTCCAAGTACTCAAAAAATTACCTTTAGATATGGCCCCTGATATAAATGTAATTTACAAAATAATGAAGATTTTTTTACATATTTCTATTTTAGGATAACATATGTTTATTCCCTGAAAAAATTAGCCACTTCCTATTTCATTTGGGTACCCAAAAAAATTCATGAAATTTGGACAATTTTTTTTGGCCAAAAAAAGTTACCCTTTTTTTCTCATTTCAGATCTTCACCTCCATGGGTCTGACTTCATCCAAAATACATCAAGATGTGTCCTAAACATTCAAGAATCAATTCCTAAAAGGATTTGTGTATATATGTATAAACTTTTTTTTATGAATTTTTATGTCAGGTCTTTTTTTTTTCTACTTAATTTTTTAAAATATTTATAATAAATAGTTTTTCTGCAGATGAGTAGTATTTATCTTTACAGTTGTTTTAAGCATTCATTGAAGTTCTTTTTGGCAAAAGAAAAAAGGAGGTTACTGCAAAAACTGATTTTTCAAGAATTTTTTTTGGCGTCGGGGTCGTTCGCGTCCGAGTATACCCTTAAAGGGGTGTCCGAGGACCGTACCTATCCAGGGTTAACCTTGAAATAACTAAGGGCGAAGATCACCTATTTCATTCGCAGAGCGGATCCAGACAGTACACCCGCAGGTCATGATCGAGAAAAGTTACTTCGTCTCCGAATTTCTTTCAAAATATGTATTTTGAAAGTCTTCGCTCTTACACTGGATGGAAGTCATCCAGGGTCTTCTTCAAACATCACGCGAAACAATTACAAGAGATTAAACACTACGTGGTGGCAGCAGGTAGTGTACTAAAACCTGCCGCTTGATTTCTGCGAAGAACAGTGCACTTTTTGGGACTTTTAGTGAAGGGTGTACATGATGGACTCCTACGGTGTATCATGTTTAGTGTTGTGTCTAGTACATGATATTATAGACTGTTCTAATTACACGGGTGACTAAAGCATAAAAGACTGATACATGTGCCATGCATATTCATATGCAAGTGTTCCTTTTGTAACAACAGAAACCATAGTGAAATATTCCATATTTCCCATAGAGTGGCTTGTGCTTCCTTTTCAGATGAAACTTTTCAAAAAAAAAATTCTGTTATTACTAATTATGCTTTCAAACAAAATTTTCAGAGAAAATTGTGATTAATTGTAAATGTTACAACCCTTGATTTTTATATTCTACCTGTTAATAAACATAGTTAGGAATCTTTGTATCTCATTTCTCCCCAAAAAATACAAATAAAGGGTGTTAGAGGTACTTTCTTATCCTCTTATTTTGGAAAAATATTCAGAACAAATACTAATTACTGTTCCAAGCAAACAATCATCAGATTATATGCTATGCTATTAAGTTCAATCCCTGGTAATGACTGATTGTACCAACCTGTTTACTTTACTGATTTTAAAGTTTCCTACATGAATGTAAACCTGTCTATCTTGTCTCCAACGATCAAACAGACTCGGGAGGTATCAGTAACCTACACAGATCAATTCTATTTAGAGTACAAACTATGCTTTATGTATATAATGACACTAATATACAACTTGTTTGCTAGATTGTTCCTTGAACTCACAATCCTCAAGTTTTCACCTAGAGTCTTCCATGACTCCTCCCTGTAGGGGGAAGGAAGCACTGACATAGTCCATGATCAGTAGAATGGTGTATGACGGTAACACCAGATGTCTCTGGGTCTAGACGACCAAGGAAAATTTATCTCGAGATGATTGGCACTATTGAAAATCCACAGATACATTAATGCTCTGGTAAACTTCCATCAGGACGACATGGCCTGAGCCCAAAAAACGGATCTATTTTTGGGTGAGGTAGCCATGTCATCCTGATGGACCCACCCTCCTTTGACAAAGGATAAAGGAGTCCCTCCCTAATATACTGTATATGTAGCACCTAAGTAACGCTACAAAGAATGACTAGATGGCACCATGCAGCGGCGTGCTGGCGCCCAATTACAGTACGAGTAGGAGTGATGCCCTAATAACGGCTCTCCTACAATTCTTGCCACTTTCCCCTCTCGAAGCGTAAACGCTATTAGGGGTGTAGATAGCTATGCGGCGTGTTAAGAATACGTCCTCTGATCTTATGCAATATCCCCATAAGATAATACAAGGGATACTCGCGCCAGGAGTTAGAATTCTGGATACCTTTAGTAAAATTCTCTGGGATATATCACTGTAGTTAAATATAACCTAGGAAGCTACTAAGAAGGAACTTCCATCAGGACGACATGGCTACCTCACCCAAAAATAGATTTTTTGCCTCGCTCAAAATCCGTTTTTAGGTATTCGAAGGCTTGATCTTCAACGCTGATGGACCGTAGAATCATTTAATAGCAGTTCATGTACCACTGTATCAAAAGCAGCACTGAGATCGAGCAGAATTAAGATACCACATTTTTTTTTTCATCCATCATTTCTAGCATATCGTTTACAACAGAGCAGATAGCTGTCTCCGTAGAGTTTAGTTTTCTGTAAGCAGATTGGTTGTCAGGCAAAGCTTCTATTACTTCTAAGTTGCTGACTAGTTGTTCAAGAATTATATCTTCAAGCACTTTTTAGATAAAGGATAGATTTGAAATAGGTCTATATGAGCTTAATATCGGAGTCACTTTTGTTACCAAGGTTGAAAACACTGTCTATTGTAGGTTCTCCCCACAGTCTACGTTACTCTCTTAAAATTTTCTAGGTGCCTGACTTTCGCTTATGACCTATTCGATTGACTCCTTTTTATTTTGTGCTTCACATAATTAAATGTCCATTCCTTACCAATATCTTCCTCGTCAGCGTGGATTTCTGCTTCAACTGTCGAAATAACGAGTCCTTCGTCAGGCGATGCAGGAATTTCCACAACCTTTCAGCTGCTTCCTCATCTTGTCTTTCGTTGTCCGTTTCCACTCCGTCCATTCATCCATCGCCAATCCTCGTCACGGTGGCCATTCTGATGCTTTTATGGACCAAGTCTGATTCACCGTTTTTTCATGTCTGGTCCTTTTCTCTCTTTTTCATTCGCCGACTTGGCTCCACCCCAGTGGTCTTCTCCCCTTCCATGATTGTTCACATGCGCGGATCCAGTGAGTTCAAAAAGGGGATATCGGAAAACCTAACCAAAGTAGCTGGGGTCCTAGGGTCGCTGTGAGCTCCGGAAGCTGACGCAATTTTAGGCTATTTTAGAACGATTTTTCATGTATCTGAAATGCTTTTCTCCTTATAATTGCATTTATAAGATGAATATGCATTATGCAATAACAAGATCCCGATAAAATATATAATACATTTCAGCAGTAATCTTTGCAATTGCTTTTAGTATAGGACTATACATTCCCGGGAAACCTCATCAGTTGACTACTTCTGAGTTATATCCCTAATTATTGGAGCGCCGTTCAGCTATCAACCAACAGTAATTCTTGACTCATCGAATTTGTAGTTAGTCTCCATACTTTTCCAACTTGATTCATATCAGCAAGACAATCTCCTTATTTCCAGTTCATATATAATCAATTTTTACCACTTGGGAGACAGAGAGAGAGAGAGAGAGAGAGAGAGAGAGAGAGAGAGAGAGAGAGAGAGAGAAGGGGGGGGGTGAGATTTCATAGGAATAAACCTTGACCTTTTTATAAAATATCTGCAAGAAAGCTCTATACGTTCCTCTTAAAACAAAACTTATCATTAAGCTAATTCACAAAAGGGAGACACGAAAAAGACCTGAAAAAATACTGCCCAATGAGTTTACTCCCAGGAAAATGTGAAACACTTTCAAATATCATATTAGGACGAATGGAAAGACGCAGGCAGCTCTGTCTTAATCAACCAAGAGAGTAGACAAGCTTTAGAAGGCGGTTATTTAACGACTGACCATATCCATATAGTTAACAAGCTAATGGAAAAATCAACAGAGTATGACAAACCACAATGTATGACCTTTTTTTTACTATGAGAAAGCTTTTGATTCTGTCAAAAACCTCAGCAGTTTTGAAAACCATTTAAAGACAAGGAATAGAAGAATTTTTATGTTAGAGCTCTTGAAGATATGGATACGGGAAGTACAACCACCCTAAATCTACATAAAGAGTAAATTCCGATTATGAAATGAATTAGACAGGGAGACCGCATGTCTTAAATTATGCATAGCGTGCCTAAACGTTTTTAAGAATTTAGATAGGGAAAATGTAGGAATAAAAATTACAACTTTTTTTCAGATGGCATAGTTCTATTCAGTGAACCATGGGAGGAACTGCAAAAGATATTAGAAGATTTGATTGGCAAATGAAGAAATGTAGGACGGAAAATAAATGTGAGTAAAACTAGGATAATATTCAATGAAATTCTGAGAGACAACAAATGAGGGACATGGAACAATCTCTAGAGATAATAAATGAATATGCGTGCTTATGTTTCCCGAGGACATGAGGCCAAAATTAAAAGAATGATAAGCATAGTATGGAGAGCTTTCTAGTAAACAAAATGAGATTAGGAAAAGTAAAAGGCCACTTTCTCTAAACAGAAAAATATATAACTAAATGGTCCTAGCACTAATAACTTATGCATCAGAAACTTGGGGCCTTACAAAAGACTTAGAACATAAGCTAGTTACAACTAAAAGATCTATGGAAAGAATAATGATGGTATTAACAAAAAGAGACGGAAAAAGAGTAACAAGGATACGAGAGCAAACTATCATCGAGGATATTTAAAAACATGTAAGAAAAAGAAATAGACATTGGAAGGGCATATGCGAATGAAAGATGATAGATGAATTTTCAAAATTACAGACTAGGCCCATAGATATTGCAAAGAAGAAGGAGGAGGAAGAAAACTTGATGGAACGACGAGCAAAAATAATTTGCAGGTACAGTTTGGTATAGAAATACCATAAAAAGATAGGAGTTGAATGACATAGTGAAGCCTTTGCTCTACAGAGAACAAGCAACAGCTGATGATATATATATATATATATATATATATATATATATATATATATATATATATATATATATATATATATATATATATATATATATATATATATATATATATATATATATTCTAACGAAGCTGATCTATGGTAGAATAAATATTGTAGTTTATTAAAATTTTATTTATATTTATTTATAGTGTTTTCATTAGTGTATTAAAGAGATGATACCCAGCCCGTTGAATGAACCCCTCTGAAGTAGATATAAGCATTTTATGTAGGCTAAATTAGGTAAGATTTTCGTTGTGAATTTCATTATATTTTTTTATTCAAGTTAAAATATGTAAATTACATATTGTTTTTAAAGAATTAACTTTTTATTTCACGTATGTTTGCTAAGAAGTCTTACGTAGTCTATTTGAAAGTTTTGTATGATTCATTGTGAGATAGGAACAAGGGCCTAGGTAATGTTCTTTTATATTTTATGATGTATTGCGCCATGCTCTAAAGAGAATGTTCGGTGACACGTGTTTTTAAAAATTCCAGAAATCTCGGCGAGAGGATGTTATCTTTTTTATTTCGGGGACAATAGGTAGGCAGAGGTAGCTGGGAGAGTTGTCTCACGGGTGTGTTGCTGTGTATCTGGGAGTTGCCTGAAACTCTCTCTGTTATGCTTCTTGGCATTTTATCTACAGTAGTTGGAAACTTTGCTGCCCTTAGGCCCAGCCCCAACGCTACCAGAATTCAATCCTGGAAGCTTCTGCAATTAGTCAAAATGTCATATATAGAGGACCCAAGGTTAGGTAGGAGTCAGAGACAGACAGACGTAGCTTCCTCTCCCCCTTTCTCTCTCATTCACGCCCGTAATCCAGTCTATTATCGCCTGTGGTCAGTGGATTCTGGTGTTTCCTCTCCCAAGTGATTCTGTGCCCAAAAGCAATTTGTCTGTCACGCAGGACTAAAAGGTGATTGTTGTATTTACTGTATTAGGGTGAGTGTTGACATTGTATTGTATAACGTTTATTATAAACGGCCCTGTAGGAAGAATACTAGGTTTGAAAAGTGAACTGGTTAGCTATTATTCATCAAGAGTAAAACTTGAACATTGTATCATTTCAGAATTATTTCAAGCATTTGTATCATTTTCATTGCATTTCTTTCCTAGGGTTTAAGGTTTATTCAGGTATGATACTTCAAGTCAAGTTATACAATTTCAGATCGTAGCATTTTTGTCTTATTCAAAGTTTTGTTCAAACTTAATGTTTTTTTCCCTGTGACTTATTTTTGTTATTATTTTCTAATTATTATAATTTATACAGAATATATCTATATTTGTAACGATTGTATCATTCCAATCACCTTTATTCAATACCAGATTCTGCTCTTATTCCTGTTAAGAACCACAGTGTTATTATTACTTAAGAGTATTTAGCAACTTTAGATGTGAGTGTGCTTAAAGACCTTTGGATATTCAGAGTTTTATATATTGCTGTCTGGGAGTTAGTTAACAGTCTCAGAATTCGGGTATGAATGTTTTAAAGTGTAACTGTTTTGAGATAAAAGCAAACAAGGTAATTTGGAATTTGAGAGGTTAATTAGCTTGCCAGTTGTTGTATACATTATATTATATGTTTGGTTCCCAGTCACGAGCCATAGTAAAGTAGACTTTGTTAATACCTAGACTTTGGGAGTCATAATCGTATAATATATTGTTGGGTGCTCTCACCCGGGATCCAGACATTATAATATATTTTGTTGCCCAGACCATTGGAATCGAGTGAGTCTGTTTTAAATATTGGTGATAACAGGGCTGTGTTTTTTATTAAAGATTTTTTATTAGTACAGTGTTGGTAGTGTTTTGAGTATTGTCGGTATATTATTTTTTGGAGAAGCATTAATTATCGTAAAACTATAAGATGGCACAGTTTAATATCCAAGAAGTTTTAAGTAACACAAGTATTCAGGAATTGTCAGAAGCTATTGTAACTAAAGCTCTGTGGCTCTCAATCTTAATGGCATGCAGTGGCCCTGCTACAAGTGGGATGAATAAAGCCCAAATCAAGTGTCTATCATTAGAAGCATTGATAAACTCAGGAAAGTTGTCGGAAGAGAATATTGTGGTAGCTTGTGAACTATTGGAGGAAACTGAGGAAGAATTTTTAGCGCAGCAAGGACTGGTTGACCTTTAAACTGAAGGCTTGAAAGCAGATAAGGATGTAGAGGGTGAGATTCGACGTATTGCAGCGGAAGAGAATTTGATTAGGTTGAAGATGATGGCAGAACGAGAAGAAAGAGAGAGAAGACGAGAAGAAGAAGAGAGAGAGAGGAAAGACGACGTGCAAAGGAAATGGAAGTAAGACGAGAAGAAGATGAGAGAGAAGGAAGACGATGTACGAAGGAAATGGAGGCAAGAAAAGAAGAAGGTGAGAGAGAAGAAAGACGACGTGTGAAGGAAATGGAAGCAAAGTGAGAAGAGGAAGCCCGAGAGATTGCAAGACTTACAAGGTTAATGGAAGAAAAAGAGCGAGAAGAAGCCCGAGAGATTGCACGACATGATCTCGCCTGTACACAGGCGACAGAGACAAAAACGACTCCTGCTAGGCCTGAGCCCGTGTTTAATGTATTGGAAACCCAGAGGTTAATTTCAAAGGTTCACAGAAGAATCTCGAGATGAGTTCTTTGATCATCTTGAAACGATTGCAGCGACAATGAAATGGCCAGAAGATAAATGGTCAGTGTTATTGCAGAGTGTGCTCTTTGGAAAGGGCCACAGTGCTTACTTATCCTTATTTCAGGACCAGAGGATGGAGTATCAAGAAGTGAAGAGGAGCTTGCTGCAAGTGTATCAGATGACCCCCGAATATTATAATGAAAGGTTCCGAAGTTTAAAAAAGGTCAAGAAAATGACTTTCCTGGATTACACTTATAAGGTACGATGATGTTTTAAGAGATGAACAAAGGCTGCTAACGTAAAGGAGAAGGCTGATTTACAAAAATTGATAATAATAGAGCAGTATCTACGAGGAGTCCCTGAACACACTCGAACGTACTTGAGAGAGAGAGAGAGAGGTGAAGAAACTCGATAAAGCCGCTTGGCTGAGTGAAGATTACAATATTATAAGTCGTAAACCCTCCTCGGGTTCGAAGATTCAATCTTCTTTAGACCAAGTGTCAAGTATTCACCGAACTATAGAAACCAGTTCAGTAATAACTATGTGAACAAGTTCAATAGTTACAGTGGAAGTAGCACTGGTACTGTCCCTAAGAAGAATGCGATAGTACCAGAGCAACTATCATTGAATCGTCCTCCTTGAAGTATCATGAAAGACATGCAGAAGGTTGATATTGTCTGTTTTTAGTGTGGCAAGAGAGGTCATATCAGTAAGAAATGTTAGTCAAACCAACCTAAAGCAGTTCCCCAAGTGATTGAGGACAGTTCCTCTTCACAGAATGCAAAGACTATGAAGCAATTGGGAAAGGACGGAGAGGAAAATGAACCAGCCACCGTTTACACGATGAACAGGACGAACACTATCAGCATGGATGCCTCTAAACCATATATTTATGAAGCTATGTTGGCAGCAAAAGATGGGAGTGAGCGAACCCCGATTAGGATATTGCGCGACACAGGCTGTAACCATTGTGTGGCTGTACATCCTATGGTGGAACAGTTTCTCACAGGGGACTCGATTATTTTGAAGGGCATAAGAGGTGAGGAGGTCACCCCTAGTTACCGTTTAAAACTGTCATGCGAGTTGGTGGCAGGTAATTTTAACTTTGCTGTTAAGGATTCAAGGGCTGTCGAAAGAGTAGACGTCCTGTTAGGTAATGAGGTTGGTGGACCGCCGTTCTTTCCTTGTCCCATTGTAACGGAGAAACCTTTGAGGTATAGTCTTACAACTGAACGCGAGGACTACCCATCTCTGGTTCCTAGTGGTGTTACGACTAGGAGTATGAAGAAGGAAGTGGCTGCCAAGAAAGAAGAAGAAATTGAAGGAGCGATTAACTGGGAAGATTTGTTTCCCAAAGAAGAGGATACCCTTGATAGTACTCAAGAGGAGAAGTCCAGAGTAAGCTCAAGCGAAGAGGAACAACAGACGAGTGGACAAGAGGACCAAGAAACAATGGACCTGGAAGAAATGAATTTAGAGGATTTTTTTCTTCTGAAGAAGAGTAACAATAGACGAGCAGACAAGTGAACGAAGAAGAAATAAAAATCAAAGAAGCAATGAACTTGCATGATTTTTTTCCCGAAGAAGAGGATTCCCATAATGGTAAGCAAAAAGAGAAATGAAGAGTAAGCCCGAGCAAAAAGGAGCGACAGACGAGCAGACAGGTAGACAAAAACGAAATGGACTTTGAAGAAATAGAAAATTCAACGTTAGAAGTAGGACAAGTGAGTAGGAGAAGGCTGATAGGATTGCGATGGAACGATGCAATGTTAACCGAGTTATTGTACTGTGTAGTCGACGAGACGGAGGTACAGCAGTTTCCGACCTGTTATCATTTTAAGGATGGGTTGCTTATGAGGAAGCATAGACCCACCGATATCCCTGGGAAGGCCACATGGGGGATATATTGGCAGATATTTATTCCCACACCGTTGAAAAGACAAGTGATCATGATAACGCACGAGACATGACATATGGGGATAAGGAAGACGATGAAGAAAATAATGAAACACTTTTTCTGGCCTAGTATGCATAAGGATGTGAGCCAGTTTTGCCGTGTATGTAACGTATGTCAAACGGCTGAAAAGCCTAATGAATGCATCAAGGAAGCTCCCTTACGCCCCATGGAAGTACAAAGAGAACCTTTCAAGAAAGTACCGAAGGAAATGACAGTAGAAAAATGGAAGGATCAAGGGAA
>NC_090733.1:62125279-62152420 GCF_036898095.1 Palaemon carinicauda
TCTGGCTGAACGTCGTCATCACTGGCTACGATGACACACGGGGCCCGCTCAACTTCTAGACACGCAGATTCAAACATACAACAAAGCCTGAAGGGCTACACTTTTCAACATGTCTCAGACCTGAAATACATTCCTTCTTAATACAGGGTCATTATGATCTACCATTATTTTACAGAATAGCAAATAAGTATTTATACCACTCGCCACACTTAGGGCACTGGAAATCATAATCTGTGGCCTTTTCAGCGCACCTTTAGAAATGATCACCCTCGGACTCCTCACGCCCTTAGGTGAGAGCAAAGAATTCTGACCACTGTACTGCCTGATTTGAAGATTGTAATACAATGTTTATGATGGAATCCAAAGTCACGTCTGGGAGAATAGTGTTCCATTTGGCATCAGAGTTCCAAACATCCAGTGTACTGATGGATTGGACAAGATCCTGCGATGGAAAGCTGTTAAGATGAATCCAATATGTAATCAAGAATTTCCGGGACATGAAGGTCACCTAGGACATGACAACATCATGCTTTTCTGGGGCAATGGAGGCATGGACTTTGCCAGCACGTAGTCTAGAATTGGGAAGGGTGTCCTGAAGAGTACGATTGGCAGGTTGCTAGTCCATGATTATTGTCTGTTCTTGCATCTCAGCTAGAGACAAGGTCCTTGGTATTGTAGCAGAGGCACGGTTTGGGTACCGTGGGATGGTCTTCTTATGAGAGGCATGGCTTGGCTCGAAAACATATTACAGGATCCACATTGATGTTTATAGTGAGATAACTGAGAGCCAACTGATTACCATAGCAGTAACCGGATATTGCCTGATATCAGTTGACACCACATAATCACAATATATCATACACAGGGATATTATGGCAAGCTATATCAAAACGAAGATTATCTAAAATATATTTTAATGTTTTATTCTCTCACTAGTTCATACAGCATAGAAAAGAGGTAAACAGTAAGATTGAAAGAAAATTATAGCCTGCAAACATATAGCAATTACTATATTAAAGACTAATAAAAATATTTACATTATTTCATGAGTCATAAAATACTCACTGTTCACCCACCAATAACAATTTACACAAATTGATACGTAATACAGGCTTATGATATATTTTCTGGATGATTTTGGACTTGGATGACGTCAGGAAGATGAATTCAGTGATAAATTTCCAGAAAGAACCTCACACATAAAAGATGATAAACAGAAACCAATTCTCAGAAGAAATCCAACCTTCCAAGATTCCCTTGTTTTCTTCAAAAAAAAGTCAGCAGCATTATAGAAATGGCAGTAAATACAGTGGCACAAAAGGTGTCACAGAAATATCACCACAAATGCACTCAGTGATGTATGAAACAAGTCATTTTTTATATACCTGACTGACGTTTTCTAAAGGACTCAAAAACGTTCAAGGGATTCTACATCACGCAATAAGCAAGGCTGGAGATGGTGACAAATTGCAAGAAACTTCCAGAAGCTCTTGTTCTAGAACATGACACCTTTTATGTACAATTCATTACAATGTTTTCTTTTTATCTTAATCTTAACATTTAATATTCTAAAGTAAACCATTCTCACTTGTCTTATATCATAATATAAATAAATTTGATATACAAATTACAGAGGAAAGCTTGTGTAAGATACTTATTTGACTAAATGAGTTGGAAAACTCTTTGAAAACAAATTAGTTAGGTAAGAGAGAAGTTGGCAGGAGAGATGTGGAGAAAATGGAGGAAGTATATTCAAGGGTTAAAGATAATAGAGTGGGTAGAAATAAATGCAGGATGAGTATAATTTCATGATTGGATTGATAGGTCAACAGACAGTGATAAGGCACTGGTTATGTCAGCAGAAAGAGATATGAAAGCATTGAGCAGCGGGATGTGCAAGTGGTAAGAAATGGTGGAGGAAAGAGATTATCTGAGATGGGTAAATTTACATCTTGTTCATGAGGGCTAATATGCTGATTGTTTCAAATCCTTATTAACACGGTAATGATAAATAAAGAAAATTGCAATACAGTAATCCTGAACTACAAACAGCACGACCTGTGTAAACAACAAATGATAAAATAAGAATGCTTTATTCATAGTGCTCGTTTACTTATTTTAGTTTGTTCAGAAAATCGTTTTTAATTACTAATGATTGGCAGATATATGTATAGCATCCTTTGTGGAGTAACAGTGACTAGGATTTGAACTGTACATTTGTCATTTTTGCTATCCATTATCATAAATATCCATGACTATATTGTTTACAATAGATAATTGAAAAGGTGTGTAGATATTGCCAATCCTTGAATATTAAAATCAATCACAACAGGAATATCTCTTTCAGTATCAATTAACAACAATTCATTCAAAGTTTTCATGACCCAGCATGCTACAAAATCTTGAGGTTTTAGCTTAGAAAACCCTTTTACATTTTACTTGAGTGCAAGATAACGGAAGAATTACTTTATGAACTATGTACATGTTTGTAAATGAGATGCTGTGGAGATTATATCTGTGGTGAAGTAAAATCATGCAGGCTATACATTCGTTATTTGACCCTTCAACACAAGAGGATTACCCCATTTCTTCATTGTCAATGTTATAGGTGGAATTTTGGTCTGTGTCTTACCAGTGAATGATATCACAATCTTTACGAAATGTCAAAAATTCTTTATCAAGATTTTACTCTATCAACTACAGCTGGGTGTGCTACAGCATGCATTCGTTCGTTAGCGATTTCTTTGTGAATGAGTAAGGAATTTTTTGGATTTACAAAGGTAATATCTCACGATACGTCATCATCACCATCATCATCTCCTACGCCCATTGACGCAAAGGGCCTCCAATACGTCATCACTTTCTTCAAATCGGCTCTTTAATGATGATCATGCTAGATCAAGGATGAGACATAAAACAGTGACTTGACAATCCCTGCTGGGGTTTTCTTGTAACTGCAAGCTCTCACAACCTCCAATTTTTGATGGACAGATGTCAGGTATCTGAAGTAGAAGTGTCCATACCTTCTAGTTCCAGGATATCCAGCTCATCAACCAGTCAGTTTGGGGAATTAGCAAATCTTTCCCTTATTTCTACCACGTCTTCATCACCATTCTGTAACAAATCAAACTCTTTTGTAGTTCTTCAGACCATCTTTAATATAACCAATATGACGAGTCTTTCTGTTTGAAGATCTATATAAAATGGGGTACGTACTTGAAAAATCTTTACGTATATCAGTGCTACTGCAATAACTTTAAAGTTCCTCCAATTGCTTCTTAGATTATTAGCTTGGTAAGCTGGTTTTTGACTAAATTCCTTAGATTTTACAGTGTGATCCATCTCTATAGGTACTAAGACTAACCGTTGAAGCTTTAAAGCTCCATATGTCCCAATTACAGATTTTAATGCTAGATCCTTGATAGTCTATTTAGTATTGCTTAATGTCTTGAGTCTTTGAGCAGAATTTTTCTCCAATATCATCAGCTAAACATTTCCATAAATTCATTCGTTTGTAACTTTCTCACATAAAACTGTTGCCGCTTTGATCAAACCAAATATTTTCTTAAAATCCCAACAAGCAGATATATCTGTCATTAAGAAATTGAAACGGTGGTCATAGCTATGTGTAAAAAAAAATTGTTGGTGTATTATTTTTAATGAGTGCTTATAAGCCAATATATTTCCCAGACATATTGGCTGCTCCATTATGCGCCTGTCCACTTTTATTTCTAGCATCCTGATAGGTGAGCACAATGTTTTGGTAACCATTCTATACAGACCTCTGCATCTTTTAATGGTGAAGAATCACACATGTTAATCAATCTTTTCTCTGCGACTCCATCTTTGATATACCTCAGGCAAACTGCTAACTGGTCTACAATTCCAAAATTTCGTGTCGAGCCTATTTCAATTCTATATTTACCTCACTCAATCACTTCCTTCCTTATGGGTTCGCTTATTAATGTCTATAACATTCATCAAATTGTTGACAATTGGTTTATATAATATAGTTATCAAAGATCTTTCCTTGGGATTTGCTCTGTGAAAGTTTATTTCGATTTACGGTAAGCACTCTTCCTTCATTCAAAGCTCTTTTACGATAGGATTATTCTGGCTAATCAATATTACAAGGGGTTAAAAGTTTATACAATTGTTTTCTGCGTCATTATTTTCTTTTTTTCTTTTTTTATATTTTTGAGGTATTTGATATTTTTCTTATCAAAGCCAAAATTATTTGGCTAAATTTAATAGTAGGTAATAAGAATCATATCCTATCTTTGTGGTAACTTATAAATTATTAAGTCATTCATAATTTACGCTACTACACCTATAATGAAAGTTTAAACGTTCTATTAATGCAATAGTGTGCAACATTACCCTCAATACATGTAGCACATAAGGTAATTCAGTACAAAATATATAGAATACATAACAATCACATTGATCGATGAAAACAGGTTTTTTTCCAGAGCTGATGCAATAAATTCAAGATGATCACGTCAAGGAGACCAAACAAAACCATTTTATGAAAGTTGAAGCAGCATTTTTTTAGATTTTCTATTATTTGGACTCTCTCTCTCTCTCTCTCTCTCTCTCTCTCTCTCTCTCTCTCTCTCTCTCTCTCTCTCTCTCTCTCTCTCTCTCTCTCTCTCTCTCTTATTTTCTACCTTTTTATCTCATGTTTTAGAGGGCCCCGGTTGTATTTAAAGGAAGGGCCTGAGGTAATTTCCCTCCCTCTCCACCCGGGTAAGTCCAAAACTGATGATTATATCCTACCATGGCATATGTGAGTTAAGGTTTTCATTGAGACCATAAAATAGATGAGAGAAAAATTGATAGGAGAACAAGGTAGGTTTATGTAGGAGGAGGGTATGAGAATTAATTATGTTTATTGTTAATGAAGATTATTATTATAGTGAAGGGGAAAATGGAGTGGTGTGGAATGTCTTCCTATGCTTTATTTTAGTAACCGGTAATCTTCCGTTTTCTATTCAACCTTTTCTATTCCTTGTATTTAAGCATTCAACTACTCATAATAACTTGTTTTTTGTGAGTTCCTCGAATTTATCATACCCTTAATGTTCATTTTCGTTCCTGTGTTAATCAACCTCATATACGGTTTCGCCTTTCATTAACTCACTCTTCTTCAGATCATTTTATTTCATTACCTTCTGCTCACTTACCTTATGTACGTTTTAACAAAGCAACTTATCCGTGATTTTTGAAGTTTTCGCTAGGTAGCCTTCTGTGCATGTTGGATCTAAGGCTAGGCAGGATGAGGGAGTGATAGTAAGCTTGGTTTCGTATCTTCATTGCAACTGATTCTCAGCGGAAGCCAGAAGGAAGTAGGCTACAGATAGCCCATGACGTGGACAGTGCCGTCACTTATGTGGGCACGTTCAGGCGCTACAAGCAGCCTCATCTTAATACATCTTACATCTCCCTCTCAAAATATTACGAGGGTAATATTTTCAAAACTTATAAATGTCAATATCAAAAGCAGACACGACCAACAAAATGCTCAACACTCACAAAGAAAAACATCAGACAGGTATGGTAAATTATAATCGTAATAATTATTGGTAACATTAGGAGAGAGAGAGAGAGAGAGAGAGAGAGAGAGAGAGAGAGAGAGAGAGAGAGAGAGAGAGAGAGAGAGAGAGCAACATCAACGGCATTAACCTAACATCAAGCATTGCAAGATGTGCACTAAAATATGAGGTGTGAATACAACATCAACATAAAATCTCATAGAGAATATAATTTTGCAAATATGAAATCAATGCACGTCTAAGTTCAGTAAAACAAAAAAGATATGCTGTATTTTCATTTTATAAATGCAGAATCAAAGCAAAGATAATTATACCTAATTGTTCATCCAGACAGGGGCCTCTCTTTTCTTTGGAGGCCGTACTTCTGGCGCTGATGAAGGAGACTTAGGCTCATCAGCCTGAGCCACTTTGTCATCGGTAGGAGTGGATTCTGTTGTCTCACTGATGGTCAGTTCAATGACCTTGAGGTGTCTTCTGTTTGTTATCGATGGACACCTACTACCATCTAGGGTTACAATGTCCTGTCTATGGGTCGTTGCTTGACTATAATTCCCAGCCTGTCCCAGGCCTTAGTCATCTGGTTCTGAACCCTAACATACGTGCTTGGCTGTAAGGGCGTTAGCCTCCTGTTGGTGCTGCTTTCAATTATCTTCTTATCTTTTACTGTTTCCTGAAGTTCTCTTTTTCTAATGGATTTTCTCCAATGATGGGCTATCATATAGTTGAGTTTTGCGGTTGGTACACCATCGCGTGGGTGTCTCCCAGTTTCCAATTGCGCCGGAGATTTATTCATACCCCTTAGGGTGGTCAGGTACTGTAGCATGGCCAATGATACCCTGTCGTTATCGAGGCTTCTAGTTCCACTGTTACATGTTCTAATTATCCTCTTTGTGGACTTAACTGTAGCTTTGGCTCTCCCATTTGACTGCGGGTAGGGGGCCAATGATAGGCGTATTTCAACTCTCAATTTCCTGTAGAAGGCCATCATTTCTTCGCTCACCAGGTTGGTGCCACCGTTCATAGACAGTTGGTCAGGTGCTCCCCAGCGAGTGAAGTAATGCCTAAGTTTTGTCATGACCTTTGCAGTTGAAGTGCCCATTAGCGAAGTGGGCTATTTCTAGCCAGCCTGTAAGCCTGTCACAATATACCATATACATCTGCCCTTCAAGCTGAAACAGATCCATGACAGTCTGTTGGAACCGATATTCTTGGGCAGGGATCATTTTTAAGATTTTGGCAGGCAGTGATGGTGAGTGGGTGTCGCACGATGTACACCATGAACGATGATGCTGGAGGTCACTCTCGGTACCCGGCCGATAGACCGAATATCTCGCTTTTCTAAACATTGTATCTAGGCCTCGATGTCCAGAATGAAGGATGGCGGTTATCTGATGGCGGAGCCCTTTGGAAATGACAAGGCGGATGCAGTTGTCATTGAAGCCGTGTGTGACCAGGATGCCAGATATAGATAAATGTACTTAGATGCCATTAAAGGGCCTCAAACGTGCAATTTCTCGAGATTTCTTCGGGTTCCAGTCTCCTGCAGTCACTCGAGCAACTAGTAGCTGATATGGTGGGTCGTCCTACTAAACAGTTTTCTCATTGGTCCTGTAGGTTTTTTGTGATTGCTGACACCATAGCAATCGTTAATTTTTTCTTTATTATTATTATCATTATTATTATTATTATTATTATTATTATTATTATTATTACGTGCTAAGCTACAACCCTAGTTAATTGTTTGGTAATCTGTGTTGTCAGGTGTATGATGACAGAGAAGAATATGTAAGGAATAGGCCAGACTATTCAGTGTGTGTGTAGGCAAAAGAAAAAGTAACTGTAACCAGAGAGAAGGATCCAATGTAATACTGTCTGACCAGTCAAAAAACCGCATAACTCTCTAGTGGTAGTATCTCAAGGAGTGGCTGGTGCCTGGGCAACGTACTACCTATAAAACAGTGAAATTATACAATAATGTTTTGTCTTTAAATCTGAATAGTCCGGGGTTGGTAATATTGCTGAGACTTCTATTGCCTAGTAACTTGACTAAAGGATGGTGGTCTGTGACAATGGTAAATTTTGGGCAGCCCAATAAGGATAATCTTGCCTTTTTTAAGCACAAGGCTACCACAAGGGCTTCCCCCTCCACAGCTGCATACCCAGACTCAGTAGGCGTGAGGAAACGATTGCCACAAATTGCTATTCTCCAGCCATCTCTATAGCAGAAGGGGGTTTCGACAGAAGTACAACTGCAATATTGTTGGAGGATGACGAAGCCCATGGTCTCCTTACTCCAGTCAGTGACTGCAAAAGTCTGCCTCAGATTGTCGTAGTAGGTGAGGCCGTCCTTTGCCAACTTGCAGTCGGTGTCTTGCACTTGACGAAACTTCTCATCCAAATAGATCTGTTTGCCTGAGGGTTTCTTCAGTAGGTCTCTAAAGTGGGTCATGATGGGCACTGTTTTCAGGAAGGGATCCAGGTGATTGACAAAACCATGCCATGAGCTCAAGTCGGATATTGTGGGCTTTTGGGCCATAAAAAAACTTTTGATGCCAGCTAAACAATCTTCTGAATTCTTGTAGGAGTCCCAACCCACGTCAGACTCGAAGAATTCCATTTCTTTCTTGCAGAACTTGAATTTTTCTGGTTTTAAAGTGATGCCTTTATATGCACAGACTGTGAGGAAGTCATACACATGCCAAAAAGCCCCTTCTACACTCAAATCATAGAGAAGTGTGTCATCCACATACTTGAACTTCCGGGGTACTACTTTAATAGCATCATCAAAACGGCGTGTATATGCATCGGAGGCAGAACAATGCCCCATTGGTGTCTTTCGGTATTGATACCTGCGTCAAGGTGTGATAAATGTAGTTAGGGGTATGCTTTCCTGGTTCAGTTCTACCCGGTGAAATTTCCAATAGGCATCGGCAACAGTCTTGTATGAGCAGAGGGGAATACTAGATGCCATATCGAAGTGCATAGAGGTATGGTGAGTCTCCTTTCTACAACTTGCGTTGAGTTTTTGAGAGTCAACAGTACACCTTGGCTGCTCCGATTTCTTGGCCACGACCACCAAACTTGAACACCATTCATTGGGCTCTCCAGGGGGAGCTCGCTGTGTGATCCCTCTCTTGATGTCCTCCTCCAACTGCGCTTTCACCTCATTTTCCCAGTGCTTAGATACTGATGCAGGTGTGTGGTAGGCGTAAGGAACTGCGTCAGGTAATAAGTGGATACGGTGAGGTTCCCCATCCATTACCCGGAGGGGTTCTCTCTCGGTGTTGAAAGTCATACTTAAAAAATGGGCTAATAACCAGTTTTCAAATCTGGTAATATTCTCATCACTAAGGAGAAATGGAATGGTCAACAGTCTCGCAGGGTGATCGATTGCTTTGGCTAATGAATGGGTTACACTCTCTGCTGTGTGGGCAGATTCCGTGAAGGCGATTGGTTTGGAAACGTTTCTGGCACAAGACCAAGTTTTTTGCAATCGTCCAAAGATAAATAAAAATCAATGGAGGACTTTACAAAGTATACTTCCTAGGTTGTGTGCCTCCCGTTGTATTCTATGGTACATGAGGTCAACCCTAAACACTTCAGATGCAGGTTGGTAAAGTTTTGTAATACTCCCTTTAACCTCAACTTAGCTGGTTCACAAAACTAGGCACCAGTGTCTGACGCCACTCATACACAAGACCACTCTCCCAAGTTGTCCAAGCATACATCGACACGAATAGTGGGTTGCAGGCATGGACCATTCCCCAACCTTGCCTATGCTGCTACGAAAACTGCGATCACTGCACTTCCTATGTCTGACTCCGCAGCCATACCACTAACGTTATTCCTGGCGCTCCGCCCTCTACAACACTTCTTCAGGTGTCTGGTTTTACCACAACCATTACATGTCATTTTTTCTCGTGGGACATAAGGAATACCCTGGGGTATGACGAGTGCCACAATTACCCAAGAGGGGTGATTGTACTTTTAAAGGGGTGCTCCAGTCACAGTTACTAAGGGCGACTGTCACCTTGGGTTCCTCCTCAAACACACCAGCAGCAGCTGCTTTAGGGGAGTTGCTAAGCCATGCCCTATTAGGAAGGGCGTCATCACAGGCGGCCTCGAATGCCCTGCACGTGACTCTGAGGGAGTAGATATCACGAATATCATTGCATGATTGAAATACTTGCCTTTTGAGCACTTTATCACTTAGGCCTAACATGAGCCTATGCAAATGCATATATTCAGATAAATCATGACTACAATTAGAACATGTGAATGCACAATCTGTAGCTTTTAGTATACATTTGAT
The DNA here is from genome assembly GCF_036898095.1 of Palaemon carinicauda. Taxonomy (NCBI): domain Eukaryota; kingdom Metazoa; phylum Arthropoda; class Malacostraca; order Decapoda; family Palaemonidae; genus Palaemon; species Palaemon carinicauda. Next base: position 62,135,147 of record NC_090733.1, read on the forward strand.
AAAATAATCATTATAGGACTCACTAGGGTCTTGGGCCTAATAAAAAAGAAAAATTAGCCGCTGCAGTGCTTGATTAGAAGCTTTTACTACCCTTTGCTTAACCGCATTGAATGCCCCTTCAGTAGACAGGGCACTCAACTGGGCGCCAGTATGCATAGAATCAAAGGCATGTTGCAATATCGGGACACAATACAGCCTTATGTGATAAACTTTCTTGTTAGGCTTCAACTTGCATAGCTGAAACCAACTCCCTATTGGCCGTTTCCAAGACGTAAAGGCTGTAAGGGACACCTCAGCCTCACACTTTTCCAGAGCTGCTGACAAAGGGATCCTTTGTTTGGGGACATTGCTACCCTGGAGTGACAACGTTCTCATCTCAGCCTGGAGATTCTGGATGGCTTGTTGCTGGGTTTGTAACACGCAGTAAGCCTGCAACAAGAAAGCCGTCGATATCCTGATGGTGGTTCCTGAGGCTCCTGTCCTTACAATCCTGCCCCTAGGGGATGCAAATGAGGGTTGTCTCGGCGGTGATGCCATGCTGTGCCACAGTTATTACTGTAGGTTCTCTTTTTGTTTTCATTCACTGCGCCATGTTGAATCTAAGGCTAGGCGGGATCAGGAAATGATAGTCAGCGTGGTTTCCTATCTTTATTGCAACTGATTCTCAGCAGAAGGAAGTACATATAGCCCGTGACATGGACAATGATGTCACTTATGTGGACGGCGCACACACACTACAAGCAGCCTCATCTTAACACATCTTACATTGCCTAACCTTTGTATAGCATTGGATATTTAGCCTTACTTGCCGTGTATTTGTGTAACTCAATAATTCATGTATTTCATTTTTCTCTTAGTATTACACTATAGTTATTTACACATATATGCCTATTTATAAGAGTGTTTACTTAGGATTGTTGACTGTAACATACGGTAGTAAATGTCATTAAATCAATTTGTATTTTCAATTTCATATGCCAAACCATAGGATTTTTTTTTCTGTAATAAGTTCCACCCTGGAGCAGCAAGAATTCTTTATTTTATTCATATAATCACCATTTTACTTACTAACACCACTAGAGAATTGCAAGAGCATCTTAAAACCTTTTGCTTGGCATTTCAATGTTCTTGGTAAGTACGATTACGGTTTCTGTGTATGTAGTCTTCGTCCACGCACATGGAATTACGAAAAGCAGGAATCTGCTACGTGGCACCACCTTAGCAAGAAGACGGTTCTCAGTACACGTCCTATTGTAACTACATTACAAGAGAGACATGTGGCCTTTAATCTTCATCCTCGATATATAGTCTGGACTCAAACTTACTTTAAGTAAAATATCCCTGTTATAGTCCATTAAGTATGGAACTCTTACTCCTAACTTTGGAATCACTGTTTTGGACAACGTGGTCAACCCCCAGTTATGTAGCATCATCTACATGATCGTGCACATTTAGTTAGGAAGATCATGTTTTTTTTGTCTGGCTTTAATTATTCGTGGACCGTGGTGTGTGTCAGAGGTTTCATATACGGTAGTTGTGTTTTCTCACGTTTTTCAACTTAGTTTAACTCTTGGTTGTTATTTGATTAAGACACCACGTTCTTGATGCAACTACTTTCTCTTCTTTCTCACCAGACGCCAGTTAGGCCTTTCAAAGCCTGTCAGCTGCCCTGCTTCAGAAACTATCTTTACTGCTGACGATCTTATAGCTTCTCTTCTTCAATCTCTTGTAAATTCAAACATTTTGCATTTACTTCGAGTATAAATTAGCAATTACTTCTCGTAATTTTATATTTTTTGTGTGTGTTTTGTTTCTATTTGCTTTCATTATAAGAGACATAGTCTTGTTTGAATTCATCATGAGTGAGGTCAAATATGCAGTAGTAGAAAATTCAACTTTTGACCTCGTGATTCTTGATGTGAAAATCTTACTAAGGGGAGTTTTACATTTGTTTCAAAGTGGAGCTATTGATATCAATCCCTTATTTTGGTAGTCCGCAGATTATTTAACCGTAACAGTACTGCTCCTCCTAATGTCTTATGAGTCACACGCTTTGTTAATGTTATTTGTCTCAACACACTTGATTGGGATTCAACTTTCTATTATACACCCCTGAGTAGCGTCTGGACATCAAGGTGATATCAATTTTAACAAGCCTGATAAGGGGAACTGTTTGGACTTCAATGTGTGTATGATATGCAAAGCGCGTTTGTTGAGGATCTGTCGGTAACCTCGTGAGTGTTAGCGGTGTGGATTTCAAGGATTATTTTGCATGTATGGTAATCATATGCCTGGGAAAATCTCATTAAGGAATTGACAAAGGTCTCTATAACTATTTAATATCTTTAGATACGAAGTAATGGGCGAATTCAATGAAAATAATGAGGTAGGAGCAAATAGTTATAAGATAAAAGAATGAATAGTAAAAGAAATGATGTATGAGTGAAGCTTGCTCATAATACAGCATTGAATGGGGACACTAAAGAAAACTGTAGAATAATGGAAAGAGCTTGAAATTTTACAATTAGAGAAATAAGAGTACCTATTCATGAGCAAGAATAGAGCTATTTGATTAAATGGAAACTGTAGATGACGAAGGAATGGAAGCAATTGAATATCACAAGTATTTCAGAGTAGATAAACCAGATTTTCAAAAATTGACAAAGTCTGTTTTATACAGGTGAATGATGACAAAGAAATTATTTTGAAGTGCAGAAAAACATGAGCGATTTAGTAACCTGATCTTTAATCGGTTTAGTATTGACGCGTGAAGTCGTTCTTGAAAGATTCGTCAAATCTTTAATTAGCGAGTTATTTTAGATACCAACATTCATTTCATGACACCTGAGTCATGTTGCTCCAAGTTCTCAATATCAAAAATCTTTTTGAAAAGAAAATGCTGCTGATTGATTAACGTTGATGCAATCTGTAAAAACATCTTTCTGTGTCAAAGAAAATATTTACCATATTAGAAAATAAATCAAATTATCTTTTTTTATTGAAACATTTTGGAACTAAAAGGATATTCTGATCCAACACTAGCTGCATACGATTTTGTACGGAACTTCTGAATGTAGAATTTAAACCAGTTTTCAGTCTCATATAAACTCCCAGATATTTCCTTCCCATCTAGAATACTTGCACTAAACTCCAATAAGTAACGTGGACTTTATTCAAGTGCAGCTGATCTCACTTCTTTTGCAATTGGAAACTTTCCAGCACCAGCGTTCTTTTGTCAGCCATGTGTCATTTTTGTCATCACCAGTGAAATTTGATAGTGGTGTCTCGAGGATATTGATAACTGGTAGTCGTTTGGGACATTCCTAAATTAATGTATATATAGTAAAGATGATTCTAAAGTTTATAATACTCATCCAAAACTGATCACATTTAGAAATGGAAAAATATCATAGTTCCGTTGTGAAATGTTAATAGTTTTTGTTTAAAAATAGATTTTGTTCTGTTAATAGTTAATATCAGAAAGACAATAAAAAGTTTGATAAAGGGTGTCCGGGTGTTTGTTAAAGAATATATTTTCATATAAATGTATCATAATTAAATGATTTTCATATGAGATTTTGTTCACCATCAGAAATGTCTTCGGCTGTAGATGAGTCAGGTTCCTTTTAGTTGTCTACTTATTAAGGTCGAAGTAGATGAGTCTTTTTATAAACAGTTTACGATTTCTCTACGGTATCATATTATTGGATGTCATATCCTAGAATGGGTTTGATGCTCCTATGCCTATGAACAAACACCATAGACTCTATTGAATATTCCATGGGTCGTTAATAGTTTTATGTTTTCTATATTTTCCAGGAAAATTTCAACTTTTTATATGTATTTTAAATTACTATATTTTCAAGCTCATACCTCGCCAAAAAAGTTACTTGAAAGAACGAAACGACCAATTATAATCTTGGTTTAAGTGAAATAAACTATAGTACCTACATAAGTAAGAATAACGTCATACAAGTTGAAGTTACCATATCCTGCGTTGATGGGTGCCATTTTGATCCCCATGTCAGGCTACCAGCCAACTAGTCTCTCAGTGGCCAGTGGCCGCCAAGACGGATTATTATGTACACTCTCATTCTTTCTGTTTTACAAATAATTACTGACGTGATAGTACACACTGCGGTTCTGTCCTGCTTATGAGTGTACCAATAAACCTGAGAAAGCATCTAATAACATTAGGTGTTCGAGTAATCCTGCGTCTCTCTAAATTTTATTAGAAATACTTTCCTTTAGATTCTCTCTCTCTCTCTCTCTTTCTCTCTCTCTCTCTCTCTCTCTCTCTCTCTCTCTCTCTCTCTCTCTCTCTCTCTCTCTCTCTCTCTCTCAAAGCCTATTATTCCTGTCTGCATTTCTTTCTATTAAAGCCTACATTGCTTTTTATTACGAATACTTTCCCAACGTTCCCTGAATTGAAACTTGTAGCAAATATTCTTATGTTAAACAGGCTGGCATAAGTCTTATGAAAAAAACTGTTTAAATGTTGTGAAAGATCTTAAGATATTTTATTTGAATTGTTTATTATTTCTCATACAGTTTATTTATTTCCTTAATTCCTTATCTCACTGTGATATTTTTTCCCAGTTGGAGCCCTTGGGCTTATATAATCCTGCTTTTCCCCACTAGGGTTGTAGGTTGGCTAATAATAATAATAATAATAATAATAATAATAATAATAATAATAATAATAATAATAATAATAATAATAAAACAAATGGAAACCTAATATCCCTTATTTGATTGCCGAGATTCTTTTCTGTATCACAATCTACATCACATGTTTATTAATATATCTTATCTTCAAAACAATATCACAATATGTCAACACATAATATTTCAATACAATCCACAAGTTCCAAAACTATTCCTTACTTTTACTACACATATTACATTTTTAATGTAGCCTATCGTATCTTTACTACGTACTTTATCATATCTTCAAAATTTTATCACATTTTGATTATATATCACATTTTCAAGAACTTATAACAAAACTATTCCCTGGCGATAATAACGCATACCGGTTCCACAAGAAACAGTGAATGCCATGATTTATGTCATAAATGTAAATTTATGCATTCGATTTATATAGGTCTATGTAACCACACACGGGTTTCAGTCATTTTCTGAATATACTGAAGTAACTAGATTTCTCTACACAATATCTTAGTCATCACATTCAACACGTTGTTTGTATATTCAACTGAAGTTTTTGTTTTTATTTTAGCCTTTAACAGGCAACGTATTAAACACATGTATGTATTTATAATGGAAATATGGGTTGAAATTGGGGAATTTCACAGGAAAACAGCAACTCTGCAAGTTGTTTATGTGATTCCCCAAATCACCTGGGTGCTCCAGAGAGACAGTTGAAAATTGTTATGGGCACTTGTTTGTGGAGAGCCACAATACGTGTCAGTGTTTGCTTTGCCAAAGAAGCACGTCTTTTGACAGAAGTACAGGTTAATCTATTGTTCTGGAATTTTAAAATATCCATCATGGAATCATCATTTACAGACTACTCCAACAAAGGTTATACTAAACTAAATTTGGCGTAGATCTATACAATTATAAACTATTTAATATGAAATATTTATCTTACAAACCACTATCACAGGCCTACCTCATGACCTGATCATGTATTATGAACGGGACCCAGATAGGTGATTTACACCAATCATAACCTGCTTATGATATCGTGGAAGGGAAACATTTTTTGATTTATCAATATGGGGTGCTGAACCTTTGAAATGTCTCATCAAAATCATGATACATTACTTGACATTGATGTAGACTTCCAGCTAATGTTACTTTGTGGCCACTGATAATTAATACTTTTATTTCATGTTTGTGTAAATAGGCCAACAGTTCCAAAAGGTATCGTCTGGTATCCAGAAGCTTCCATTTGGGTGACCTTGCAAACGGAGACATTGTCCTTCCTATAACAGCAATATCTTCATGGAACAGCGATTGATATGTCAGGTGTTAATCATCTGTTGAATATTAGAAATTACCTGTACAACGAGGTATCATGCAAGCTGCAATCACAATAATTTTTACTTATTGCAGATTTTCCCACTGTGGTGACTGTGAAGGGCAAACAGGTATTTGTGTATGCTCTTTGTGAAGCCTGTGGTGGTATAACTATTTTGACCTAAAAATAGTATTAATAATAGCAACAAATAAGTATGATAAAAGATATTTCAGTCATTCTCCAGCTGGTGCTGATGATCAGGAGTAGGCTATCAGTCATTCTCCAGCTGGTGCTGATAATCAGGAGCATACTGTTTGTCATTCTTCAGCTGATATTACTGATCAGGAGCAGACTACCAGTCATTCTCCAGCTGGTGCTGATGATCAGTAGACTTCCAGTCATTCTCTAGCTGGTGCTGAAGTTTAGGAGCAGACTTTCAGTCATTCTCCAGCTGGTACTGATGATGAAGAGTAGACTGCCAATCATTCTCAATTTGGAACTGATGATCAGGAGTAGACTGCCAGTCATTTTCTAGCGGGTGCTGATAATTAGGAGCAGACTATATGTTATTCTCCAGCTGGTACTAGTGTTCAGAAGTAGACGGCCGGTCATTCTTCAGATGGTGCTGATGATCAGGAGTCTACTGCCAGTCATTCTCCAGCTGGTGCTGATGATCAGGAGCAGACTTCCAGTCATTCTCTAGCTAGTGCTAATGATTTGGAGTAGACTGTCAGTCATTCTCTAGCTGGTGCTGATGATCAGGAGCAGACTTCCAGTCATTCTCTAGCTAGTGCTAATGATTTGGAGTAGACTGTCAGTCATTCTCTAGCTGGTGCTGATGATTAGGAGTAGACTGCCAGTCATTCTCTAGCTAGTGCTGATGATTAGTAGCAGACTATCAGTCATTCTCCAATTAGTGCTGATGATTAGGAGCAGACTATCAGTCATTCTCCAGCTGGTACTGATGATCAGTAGACTGCCAGTCATTCTCCAGCTGGGGCTGATGATCAGGAGCAGAGTGTCAGTAATTCTCTAGCTGTTGCTGATGAATAGGAGTAGACTATCAGTCATTCTCTAGCTGGTGCTGATGATTAGGAGTAGACTGCCAGTCATTCTATAGCTGGTGCTGATGATTAGTAGCAGACTATCAGTCATTCTCCAATTAGTGCTGATGATTAGGAGCAGACTATCAGTCATTCTCCAGCTGGTACTGAGATCAGTAGACTGCCAGTCATTCTCCAGCTGGTGCTAATGATCAGGAGCTGAGTGCCAGTCATTCTTCTTCTGGTACTGATACTTTTTCTGAACAATGTATGGCTACATTTCAAAATGGACGTCATGTGACAGCTGTTTTTATTATTACTTTGAAAGTCAAATATTGTGTAATTTCTATTTTGAATAGTCAGGTTCTCATGTTTTCGTTTCTCTTCAGGTCACACAGTTGATATGGGGTTGCTTTTGTCTCGTGGTATTTCTACAACAAATGTTGCAGATAAAGAAAAGTTCATTTATCTTAAAGATCATTTTCAACCAACTGAACAATTCACCATGTATACTCAAGTTGTAACTTGCAGTCATGCTAAAAAGGCCAAGAGACTCACATTTCTACATTTCTGGATGAAACAATAGCAATGGCTTGTGTACAGTCCATCCCTGAAAGGAGGTCTATGCAAATTTTGCACATTATTCAGGTTGAAACCAACCCACAAAGGTAAATTTTGTGAGGAGCTTAGTGTCTTTGTGAAGTCTACTTTTCAAAAACAAGAGACGACAATTGAAAATGATGGATTGCTGTTGAGCCAAAGTCACTGTTCTCCGTCATTATTCAACTCTATCCCAACGCATCAACTCTGCATTACTAAAGGTGAAAAAACAAAATAAGGAGACAAATTTTCATGTGCTCAAGAAAATTAGGGTTTGTGCCTTACCATCACCATGATAAGGTGAATTTCTTGTCTAACCAAGAACAGAAAAAAAGCAGTTTCATTTCTAGGTTAGAGAAAGATGCTGAGAGTAATAAATATTTGTTCACTGCTTCGAAAACTACCAAATACACAAAAAATGATACAAGAAGAGATTATCCAAGTAATTAGGAATATGTTGTAAGCTAAGCTAACTGAATCATTACATGGCGATGCTCAATTTTATTTCGTAATTGCAGATGGAGTCACAGTTAACTGTACAAATCAAGAAGGTTTTACTGTGTGTCTTTGGTATCTAAACATGAGCTCAAACTCTGACAGTTATAAAATGCTTGAGATTTTCTTAGATTTTGAGAATTTTTGTAGGATAATAGGTAGACCCATAGCTGATGGCTTCATATAGTCTCTCACATCTATCAACCTAGATCTGGCTAACATACGAGGACAATCATAAGATGGTGCTTCCTCAATGTCATCTAAATGCACAGGAGTTCTGGGGTTTATAAAGGAAGTTTCTCCAAGGGCACCCTACATTCATTGTCATTCCCCTATGCTGAATCTTGCCATTGACAGAAGTAGTAAGCTACCACAAAAACGAAACATTATTGACCCGATAAATTCTGTGTATTAGTCTTTTGATAACTCACCAAAACGTCAAAGATTCTTTGAAAATGTGCTACATGTTTACTGCCCTCAAGCAAAGCATCACAAACTGAAGGGCCTGTGCAAAACTCGATGGGTTAAACGCCAGGTGTGCCTTAAAACAGTTCTAGGAACTTTATCACTATGTTGTTATTTGCTTATAGGCTATTTTGAATCTGTCAGCTCACTCCGAATGAAGCCAGGAATCCTGGATGAATCCATGGGAATCAAAACTACCATGCAGAGTTTTGAACATGTGGCAGCATTTGTGATTTTGAAAAACAGCTTGGATTATATCAAAGCTACGGCATCAAAGCTGCAAAAGCATGAACTGAGGATTTACGTAGCATATCACATGGTTGACAGTGTCACACAAGATTTCCAGGACTCATAGCATTCATGTTGAGTTTCAGCAGTGGCACGACAACAAAGTGAAAGACTTTGCAGAGCAAGTTGGATCAACTGAAACCATGCCACGCACAACTCGAGCGCAACGGCATCGGAGTAACACTAAGGATACTATAAGTACATAATTCTGTTTTCAGCAGAGGATTGTTGTCCAATTTCTAGCATACTGCCGCTGGTCCCATACTTGAAACATAACGTTCGCCCATCTCGCTGTCACTTTGCAATGAGCTAAGATCATGGCAAATGATGAAGTGTTCCTTTACAAACACACTTCCAGACACACTCATGGACACATCATATGCAGATGCAGATGCTTGGTCCAACATATGTACACTGTTGATCCTTGGGTGTATGTTATCAGTCGTGTCAGCCAAAGCTGAAAGGACATTTTCAATTATGAAATTGTTGAAAACACACCTCAGGAATAGAATGACCGACCGCCGACTCTCAGCCCTCACTCTTATGAAATTCCCCTAAAACGTCGAACTAGAGTAGACAAATATTGCTGGTGAGTTCATCAAAGCACACCCTAGGAAACTCTTCAACAGCCCGCTAATATCAGAGTAATAATTTGAATTGATGAATTCACATAGAAGAAAAGACATACAAATGTTCAATCTGTGGCAAAGGTTTCAGTAATTTACCTTGATAATACACCCAAGTCTTGTCTCCTAATTATATTGGGAAATGTTGTTTCACAATAAAATTAAAATATTTCTGACAAAGTTTGAACACAGTTTACCTATAAAATATCCCTGTAGAATTTCACGAACAATAAAGCTGTGCAAACAATATGAACTTGTTTTTATTCTGGTGATGTCAGATATGATCATTAATAATATCCTCGAGTTGAGGATTCATTATCAGGTCAAAGAATTTGAGGAAGTACAAGAAAAGGTATATCTTTAATAGTTAATAGATACCTGATTTAACTTCTGTTATAAGCTCCCCTTTTGGTTAATACGTTATCTCAATATGTATTATCTTACACCACAAATATCAAATAAAGGTGTCTGTTGTCAGATATACAGTGAAATACACTTTAAAAAAAAGGTTTACTATCATGCTTCTCAATTTTGGGCAAACACCAAACCAAAATTGATGTTACCTGATAGCATTTTAATTTTTTAGATTTTATGTCAAGAAATGGGACGTTTTCCTTTTTTTTTTTTTTTTTTTTCTTTTTTTAATGATATAAAAATCCAGTGTGGTTGTGCGCTTCAGAGCTGTCTCAGATATGATCTGAGAGACTACAAACTCCCAAATCTAGGATTGGCTTCGCTTGCTTCGGTCGCACTCATTTATCTTGCCATTCACTACTATTACTTTCAGTACCTTCATTGCACCTCATATATATTTATAGTAATTATCTTCAGTGTTGTATCATATTATCACTATTCATTTTAATATCTTAACTATTATAGTACTATATGTATCTTTAAGTAATATGCAATTGCACTAAAGATAATGAAAATTAGGGAAATGTTGATATAATAGTAAAGATATGATTATTTGTAGATAATGATATAAAACTTACTACTTTATTCTATCTTGAGTATATATATACATATATATACATACATATATATATATATATATATATATATATATATATATATATATATATATATATATATATATATATATATATATATATATATATATATATATATATATGTATACATATATATATATATATATATATATATATATATATATATATATATATATATATATATATATATATATATGTATATATATATATATATATATATATATATATATATATATATATATATAAAACACACACACATATATATATGTATATATATATATATATATATATATATATATATATATATATATATATATATATATATATATATATTTATACAAACTTCACTAATATAACAAAACATATATTTATAGTGAATACAATTGTACCAGTACTACTACATAATTCTACTACTGTGTACAGCAACTGCAAATCTTAATAGTACTCAAGATGCTATTTGCTTTGTTGAACTTTTGCCCTTTGCATGATCCAACCTGGTATAATTGTCATCAACTTTAATCTCTATTGACGCCGAGTTGCTGTAAATGGAACCTCAGTGTCTTGGGCGCGGGTTCGATTCCCCAGCCGACCAGAAGCTTTCATCTTTAAATTGAATCCCCCTTCGATCTCTGATCCCGAGGTAAAGAGAATCCAGATATTAGAAGTGTTAGGACATCGTCTTACCCGTCATATTTCCTCCCTCTGGACTCTTTTCTGATAATTGAAACTTTATAATTTGTTCCACACAATGGATTTTTGTATCATGATGTTGCGTTCTTTGAGAGTTTTATTTTAATGTATAATACTGTATATTTCCTGAGGCTAACACCTTAGTATTTGATAATTTGTTTTGAATAAAAACACAATGATTTTAGCGGTTTGAAATGTTTCCCTCCCGGGCTACTCTCCGTCCGCACTCTGTAATATAGTGACCATTGCAAGTTCAGCAAATTGTCAGTCTCCCTCCACTCGTCTTGTTGTCCTCACAACTGGTGACCCCGGAGATGGTAACACAGTAGTTTTGGCTTGCCATTATTAGACTAATTACGGCAGTGTTACCTTCATATATCTCCTTTTGCCATTAAAGTTTAACAACGTCTTTTGGCTTTATCCCACACTTCAGTTGCGTGAGGCAACAACAATGAGTATATCTGACATAACCAGCTCATGCCCTTGGCCTGATGCATCAACTGCCCATGACGAAACCACCTGGCCCGTCGTGCCCAGCAGCTACTTAGCTGCGCTCAAAGTCAAGCTGCCACCATTCTCATAACACAACAACGTCTCCTGATTCCTGAGGGCGGACGTACTCTTCAGGGTGGCGAAGATAAACGACCCTTGCACCAAAGCTGACATTGTCCTGACCTCCATCCATGAGGAGGTATTTGACAAGATCTCTCCATGGCTCGACGCTCACTCCGGTCAGGTATCCTACGACGACTTGTGAGCCAAACTAATTAATATACGCTCACTTTCCGTCTCGTCAAGGACACAGAAGGTCCTTGATCTTAGCAATAGACCCATGGGCGACACCTCTCTCGTAGAAGCATGGGAGGAACTGGTTGGACTTCTCATGCTGCCCGAGACCGACACCAATGGATGACGACAAGAGATAAGCCTATCTCGCGAAATATTCCTTCGACGCCTTCCGCAGGACGTGAGAGCCCAACTCACCGATACCGACACCCTGCCAATGAACGACCTCCCGTCAAGGGCACAGAAGTTATACAAAGCCTCCAAAGCCTCCCGCCTTGGTGCATCATCCTCCTTCAGCTGCTCATCCCTCGACTCCTCGGCGGTGCCCTTTGCTGACGACAACGGAATCCTCACTCTGATGAAGAAGAAACCTTTGCAGCCGATGCAGCAGAACCATAGACCGAACTCGACTTGGTGTTTCTACCACCAGCAGTTTGGGAGCAACGCAATGAAGTGCAGGCCCCCCTGCAAGTTCCCGAAGAAATTTTGGCAACAGCTACCGCCGACATCAACCTTAGCCGCAGTAGCAGATCACGGCAAGATCTGATTTTACATCCTCGTCGCTGTATCCAACCGAAGGCTTATGGTGCATACCGGCTGTAAGTAATCAACATTTCCTCCCTCACAGGCCAACCTAAACCAGGCACCTAGCAGTGATGCTCCCTCGCTCATCACCGTCAACGGATCTCCCATACGGTGTTATGGAACTAGGGTGCTTAAAATCTCAATCATGGGCCGATTTTACTCTTGGTCCTTCGCCATCTCCGACGTCAGACACCCCCTCCTCGGCGCAGAAATCCTGGCTCACCATGGCCTACTCGTCGACGTCGCCGGGAAACGCCTCATCGACACAAGGACATGCATAAACGCGCCCTCTATGAGCTGGTCCGGGAATCACTCCCATCTCCGCTGTCATATCACAGCCCTACGCCGCCCTTCTTCAGGAATTCCCCGATGTCTTCAAGCTGGAACTTCGACAATCGCCAGGATCCACCTCCAAGCGTGGGGTCTACCACCACATCAACACAACGGGACCTCCCCCGCACAACAAGTTCTGCCACCTTCCGCCGCAGAAGCTGAGAGATGCTAAACGTGCCTTCGAAGACATGGAACGGATGGGCATATGCAAGAGGGAGCCTTTACCTCATCACAACGCCAGACCACTACCCTCTGCCGAGCATGCAAGACCTCAACAATGCTCATCATGGGGCAAAAATCTTTACTAAAATGTACCTTCTTAAATCATACTTTCAGGTTCCTGTGTTCCCAGAGGACCGCCATCATAACGCCGTTTGGCTCCTACACCTTCTCATATTCAACCTTCGGCCTACGCAATGCTGGGGCCACATTTCAACGATTGATGGACAGTATCCTGGGGAACTTGCCGTTCTGCGTGTGCTACGTGGACAACATGTTAATCTTCTCCAGGACGAAGAACACTGGAGACACTTCTGCACCATGCTGAAACGCCTTCAGGAGAATAGTTTGATCGTGCGCTTTGACAAGTGCACGTTCGGCGCCTAGAGGTTGGACTTCCTCAGACATCAAATATCGGCAGCGGGCGAGAAGCCCACATCAACCAAGGTGGACGCCTTGAAAACCTTCCCAATCCCAGCGACCATCCGGCACCTTCAGGAGTTTTTTGGGATGGTAAACTACTACCGTTGCTTCATCCCCAACATTGCCCACATCCTGACTCCCCTCAATGAAGTCCTGAAGGGAAAAGCCAAGAAGCTCGTCTGGAGTCCCCTGGAGTAATGCGCCTTCGACAGGACGGAGGCCGCCCACGCCGAAGCCACCACCTTGGTGTACCATGACAACAGCACCCCCCTGAAGCTGACTACCGATGGCAGCAACATCACCTGCGGTGCTGTCCTCGAACAAATCGTCAACGGTTACCGGCAGCCCTTGGCCTTCTTCAGCAAGAAACTCAAACCTGCGGAAACAGCCATCTACCTCGCCGTCTGCTACTTCAGATACATGCTTGAAGGGACCCCTTTCACCATCGCGACAGACCACCAGCCCCTGATCCACGCTTTCATAAAGTCTTCAGACGCATGGTCCTCTTGCCAACAACGAAACCTGGCAGCCATCACAGTATTTGGCTGCACTATCAGTTACATACATGGGGAGAAGAGCCCCGTTGCCGACGCCCTCTTTAGGATTGAGATCAACGCAGTCCACCTGGGGATCGACTACACCAACCTCGCCGTAGAACAGCAGAATGACCCAGAGGCCCAGAACTATCGTACAACAGCATCAACGCTACAAATGAAGGATATTCCGCTCGGCCCGGCCGAGGAAACCATCCTCTGCAACACCAGCACGGGGTGGCCACACCCATGGATTCCTGCCTCCTGTAGAAAGACCTTCGACGTCATCTACGGATTATCACACCCTTCGGGTTGCACTACAGCCCGTCTACTATGCGAGAAATTCATCTGGCCAGGGGTAAAAAAAGACGCCTGTGAGTGGGTGAGAACCTGCATTAACTGCCAGACAAGTAAGATCAACCGCCATACTGAGTCGGGAGTCACCGATTTTCCCCAACCCAAGAGATGATTCGGACACATCCACATGGACGTCCTGGGACCTCTGCCGCCTTCAGGTTCTGCAAGATACCTCCTGGCAATAGTCGACCACTCCACTAGATGGTTAGAAGCAACTCCGATGTCCGAAGCAACCACCCATGCCTGCGCCGAAGCTCTCCTGTCGAGTTAGATACGCCGCTTCGGTGTCCCTGGCGATATCACAACGGACCGAGGTTCTGCCTTCTTGTCAGTTTTCTGGCTCTCTCTGGCAAACCTGATGGGAACAACACTCCACAGCATCACGGCATACAACCCTGCAGCGAACGGCAGGGTCGAGTGAACTCATCGCACTCTCAAGGCTCCCCTGATGGCGAGATGTACGGACGAACATTGGAAAGCACAACTCCCATGGGTCCTCCTTGGCCTTCGCACCGCTCCCCTAGTAGACGTCGTACCTTCCCCTATGGAGAAGGTCTACGGCGAGGCGCTTACAGTCCCTGGCGAGTTCTTCCCTGCAACTACCGACGACGCCAAGCTGGATCACCTGAGAAAGATTGCTGGGGAATTCAGACTATGCCGGAAAACACACGAGGATGGGACCAGACACTTTATGCCGAAGAACCTAGACGACTGTGACTACGTCTTTACTCGGGTCAATGCTCACCGCCAACCCCTGACTAGACCTTATCGCGACCCTTACAAGGTCATTAGAAGAAAAGCCAAATCTTTCTTCTTGAATGTCCAAGGACAAAAAGATTGGGTGACGATCGCCCGATTAAAACCAGCGTTCCTTGAAAGCAACAATAAAATCACCGCGCACCCTGGTCGACCCAGGATTCCGCCTCAGAACAAATCATTCACTAAGTGGGAGAAAACCATGCAATGACAGGGGAAAATGATTCCTCCCAAGCAGAGCAACCTTCCCCTCCGTTCAAGCACCAGAGGGGAACTACGTTGCCCTCCATGATACAGGGATTAATCGCATCAACCATCTCCGATGCCCACTGGGGGGGTGGGGTTGGGGGGGAGTACTTGTAAGGACATCGTCTTACCTGTCGAGTTTCCTCCCCCTGGACTCTTTTATAATAATTGTAACTTTATTATTTTTTTCCACGCAGTGGATTTTTGTATCATGATGTTGCGCTCTTTCAGAGCTTTATTTTAATGTATAATACTGTATATTTCCTTAGGCTACCGCCTTGGTATTTGTTACTTTGTTTTGAATAAAAACACAATGATTTTGGTGGTTGGAACTGTTTCCCTCCCGGGCTACTTTTCCGTCCGCACTCTGTAATAAAGTGACCGTTGGAAGTTCAGTAAATTCATCGCCGACTCGGGATCATCAACAACGCTCATCGCCTGGGTAACCATCGGGAGCATCGACAACGTTCATTACCTGGACAACCTCTTGGGGTGAAAGTTTCACTGCGATCCCCGTAGAGTTTCGCCACAATGTCCGTTTTTCATTTGGGAAAACGGGGATGGAATATTTATCCTGAAGACAGCAGACACTGTGAGGACTATTTTAACAGTCTGGCCTGTGACTGCGACTGTTGTAAAGCATACCTGCAGCGATGTGCCCATATATTTGACACCATTGTCAGCAATACTACCTTCGAAATTGACCCAAGTGTATATAATCATCATGTCAGATGCAGATGTGAGGGGTGCAAGGATGCATCTACCAAGGTTATAAATCTCGGAAAAGCCGTGAAACATACGGAAACAGCTGCCAAGGAAGGGACTAAACCCCCTCCCAAGAGAAGAGACTCCTTAAAGCCCTTCACCAGCTCCAGTACCAGCCCTACCATCGCCACTTGTGAAACCAAGGACTGAGAGCACAGACTCGTCCTTGTCTGTCCCTACAACTTCTCAGCAGGCAATTGCAGCAGCAGTCACCCCTTCAACCTACGAGCCTGAGTCCTCCAATACCATGGAGACCGAACAGGGGGCCCACCCCACAGACTGCAACTGCACAGATTGCCTTACAACACTCCTGCAAGAAGCCACTGCCATTACAGAGAACATCCCAGCTACACACCCATAGAAGCCTCTGTCGGAGTTTCGGCTTTCACAAATGGACACCGAGTTCTCCTATGCCTCTATTGCTGCCATGGCTGCTACGCCAGGCATGCAACTCACTGCAAGACCCAACAGGAAAGGTGATCTTATCATCTACCCCAAGGACGTTGAGACAGCCAGATTCCTTCAGGAAGACCCCACTTTAACGCTGCTGGATCCTGCTTTTATCAGGAAGAAAGCTGTCATCACCAGGTATCCTATGTTGATGCCTATCTCCATTGCAACGTCGTGCAGCAACATTGACTGTGCTCTTCACTGCACTAGCAAAGACGACGTTCCAGTTCGACGTCTCATTGCCACCTTTATAGGTCCATTTTCTTCCAAACTTGACTTAGGAGTCTGGGGAACTTTCCCCATCGAAGAATATATACCTGAGCCCCTTCGATGCTATAGATGCCAACGCTTTGGACATCATAAAAAAGAATGCAGAGGCCCCATCATCTGCAGTGTCTGCAGCCAGCGACTTTACACAGAAGTGTGCATTAAGGCCCACAAAGAAGGACGACACACCACATCTAAGTGCCCCAATTGTTCCAGGCCCCACCATGCTTGGAATAAACGCTGTCCAGAACGTCTCAAGAGGACAGCAGCTATGAAGAATACATCCTCTCCAAACCAAAAGAAACCAGCTCCAATCCAACGACCGAAAGACCAGAGAACTCCTCGTCA
>NC_090733.1:62152920-62170420 GCF_036898095.1 Palaemon carinicauda
GATCATAACTATTTTTCATTTTAATCTGAGCTTTTCTTAAGTTTTCACTGGCTATTTTACAGACTTGGGAAAGTGTTTCTTTAAAGTTATTCAAATATTGTTAAACAGTTACAGTCTGTTTAGAGTCTGGGGATTTAACCATTCATCTTTAATTAGTGCAAGGAGTCCTTAATAATCTCCCATATACCATTTCAAAGGGAGAAACACCAAGGGATTCCTGGGGGGACTCACGTATAGCAAACAATAAAAACTTTACTCCTTCATCAAAATCAAGATTGCTTTCTAAACAAAACTTTTTTAATATACTTCTAAATGTTTGGTGCCATCGTTCAAGGAATCCCTGAGATTCCGGATGGTATGCAGATGATAAGCTATGTTTTATATTTAATTCCTTAAGGATTTCTGAGAAGAGTTTACTTGTGAAGTTAGAACCATGATCAGTTTGGATATCCTTGGGGATCCCGTAAGTAGTAAAGAAACTTAAGAAGGTATTTAGCAATATTTTTGGCAGATATATTCTTAAGTGAAATGGCTTCTGGAAAACGAGTACTGGGACACATAAGAGTTAATAAATATTGGTTACCACCTTTCGTTTTGGGCAAGGGTCCAACACAGTCTATTAATAATTTCTCAAAGGCTCATGTGGAACTAATATAGGCTGTAAAGGGGCTTTAGGAATTACTTGGTTAGGTTTACCAGCTATTTGGCATACATAACATGTCTTTATGAAATCTCCCACGTCTTTCCTCAAATTAGGCCAATAGAACTTATCAAGTATTCTATAGTAAATTTTGTATTGTCCCAAATGACCACCTGGTCCATCATGTGCAATTTCCATTATATTAGTGCGTACTGAAGAAGGAACAACAATTTGGTATTTCTCACTCCAGGTATCAAGATTTGAATAGTTAGAGGGACGGTAAAATCGCATTAGGATAACATTATTATGATAAAAAGAAGGGGATTTATTCAGAGATTTTATAACAACAGCCTTATCAAGCAAACAAGATAAAGATTGATCTGACCTCTGGGCAGCTATTAATTTATCCCTAGGCATTACCCTAGCTAAGAAATCTCTATCTACTTCAAAATCATTTACCTTTTCTCCTGCTTGGGACCGAGTGACTATATGTGTTGGGGCTTGTTCAAGATCTACCTTCTCATCATCCATCCAAGGTTTGTCCAAAACTACCCTATCATCCATGGGGGTATCAGGGATAATTAAATTTGGTACAATTAATTTCCCGGCTAAATCATTACCCAATAGCAATAAAACTCCTTTTACTGGCAATTCTGTATCAATCACCCCTAATTCAAATTTCCCTTTTACAAGTGGACAATCAAGGTAGACACTGGCAAGGGGAATGGATGAGATTCCAGTAAGATCCCTTACAACCACCTTCTCATCAGTTAGATTATTCTCAACATTAGGTAAAGCCTTACTATGCAACAAAGTTAAAGCAGCTCCAGTGTCTCGTAATATAGTGACCTTAGACTTCTGTTTTTATCTCTCCTAAGGCTATTATACCTTCAGACTTAAAATCATCAAACACATCTGGTACATTTGCTTGCACATGCGAAACAGGTTTACTCCGGGAGGTTGAAAATTTTACATTGGGTTTCATGAAAACATTACGGTAGTTATCAGACCCTTTACACTTACGGTCTTTACAATTACGAATAGTATGTCCTTCTTTCTTACAATAAGTACAGTTAGGATTATCAGAACCTTTAGGATTATCATCCGAAATCTGAGATTTTCCTGAAACTGGTTTTACAAAAACCTCAGCTCTTTTATTGGGAATGGACTTATGTATTAAGGAATAAGTGTCAGCCAAGGAAGCAGCCTTTAGTAAATCTTTCTCCTGCCTATCTTCAATATAGAGCATTACATTAATGGGAAGCTTTCTTCTAACTTCTTCAAGAACCATTAAATTCATCAGTTCTTCAAAAGAAGTTACTTCAGCATACTTAAGCCATCTCTTGAAAGCTCTAAGCTTGTCAGAAGCGAATTCTAGGAAAGTTTGGATATTTGATTTACATAAGTTACGAAAAGCTTGTCTATATCCTTCCTCTATTATGGAAAATGCATCTAAGATTGCTTTCTTAACCTGGTTATAATCCTTAGTATCTGAGCATCTTTACCCAACAATTTAGGTTTAAGGAACCATACCCACTGTTCAGCAGGCCAATTAAGGTGATTACCAGTTTCCTCAAATACCCGAAAATAATCCTCTGGATCATACTCTGTGAATAAGGGAACTAACTTCATATTTTTAGTCAGGTCAAAGGGAGATAACTCTTGGTCCATTTGCCTATTCTGAAGATTGATAGATAAACTAGCTTCTAATTCTAATTTAGCTTTCTCCCTTTCAAACTTTTCTCTTTCTTCCCTAGCTTGAAATTCTAACTTAGCTTTCTCCGTTTCAAATTTTACTCTTTCTTTTTCTTTCTCCATTTCAAAAAATTCACGTCTCTTTTCAGCGGCTTGCAAAGCTAACTCTTCCTGTCTTAAAGCTAACTGAGCTTTTTCACACTCGACTGCAAGACATTCAAACTCTAGCTTTTGTTCAATTGTAAGGGAAGGGGTTTCTGGAACGAGATACTGCCTAGCTTTGTCACCCAAGGTTCCAATGCGCATATATTGAGCTATTATTACATTCCTAATGTCAAACTTACGCATACTAGAACGTACCTCAAGGTCTAAATACCTAGCTACTTCCATTAATTCAGACTTCCTAGCATCGGTAAGGGTATGCAATTCAGAGGAAGGATCCGCCACAAACTTTTGAGTATCAAACTTCGCCATAGGGAAAATTAAGAAGAAACTTCAAGAACAATATAAACACCTGAATTAGAATTTTACATTTCTTCAATTGGAGCGAACTTAGTTAAGCATTGACCACGCATAAAACCATAAACCACGCATAAATATAACAGATTAGACAACTATTTATACACAACATTTTAGATGCAGGAAAAGGAAGTCAAAAGGAAGTACCGTCGCTCAGCGAACAACCGTAACTTACTACACTTTGATTAGAACGGTAACTTCAAACATATATGTCGAGGCATATTTTTTTAAACCTCGGTTTGTGTACGACCCACCACGTCAGGCCACCTTTCAGGGCAAGAAGGGCATGATTTATCCAAGTCGGGTCTGGTGAGGCGACACCGGTTTTGTTGCTGGGTGTACATTCACGGACCTAATCCTTAGCCTCCTTAGTAATGCCGTGCCAAATGAACTTCGCCTTCAGCAGCTGCGCAGTAAATCGACGCAAAGGATGTGAAAGGCCATGAATTAAATTAAACATCTGTCTATGCATGGGAGCAAGCACCCACGGTCTAGGTCTACCAGTACTGATATCACAGAGGAGGGTGGCGTTGGAGTCGCCGAGAGGGACGTCCTTCCAACGGAGGAATATGCAGGATGTCCTACATGCTTGGTGCACTGAATCTTTTCTTTGGGCTTCTGCCAAGACGTTGTAGTCTAATCTCAGATGAATGGCAGCCGGTATGTTTCTTGAGAGGGCATTGGCAACGGGATTCATTTTCCAGGGACGTGTTCAAGGGTGCAACTGTATGCAACCACGGCAGAGAGATGCTGGCATTGATAGGGGAACAGTCTTCGGATGGATGAGTGAATGCGTGCACCAGAAGCATATGGTTCATGCAAATAAAGATAGGCTTACTTTCCAAAAAGTGTCGAAAGTGACCGACAGCCAAATGCACCACCAACAATTCGTGGTCGAAGGTAGGGTAATCATATTCTGCCTAGAATAGTTTTTTACAGAAGAAGGCCAATGGGCAGGGCGAGCTGTTTACCACCTGCCTGAGTACTGCACCAATAGCAACATCTTTGGCATAGGTGGAGAGAAGGAGAGGTGCATGTGGCACAAAAAAAAATGAGAGCAGCATCAGTTGATAGGGCATTCTTTGCATTGCAGAAGTCCAATTCTTGAAGGGGACCCCACTTCAGGCCTTTTTGCCTTCCCTTGAGGAAGCATAGAGGGGAGCAACAGTAACAGTGATGGCTGGCAGAAAATGGTGATAATAGTTTATCATGCACAAGAATTCTAGCAATACTTTGACGGGTGAAGGCATGGGGAAGTTCTGAACGGCTGCCACCTTCTCAGGGAGGGGGTGGACGCTTTCAAGAGTGATGTGGTTCTCTAAGGATGATACTTCGTTAGTGCCAAAGGTACATTTCTCATACAAGACGATAATACCATTCTGTTGTAGCCAGTCAAGCCTATTGTGTAGGTGACGGAGGTGTTTCTCATTGGAGGAAGAGAACATAAGTATGTAGTCCATGTAACATATAACATACACTGAAAGGGAGGTCCCCTAAAACGCCATCCATGAGACGTTGAAAAGTGGCACCAAGATTGCAATCACCAAAACAGGAGTAATTGAAGGTGTATGTACTGTGACGAAGGAGGGAGAAGGGTTGTGAACTCAAAGGCAGGATGCAATCGACTGAGTTGTTTATTAAGGAACACTCTCCTTTATATACAAAACCTCAAGGCAACAGGACATAACATGTTCGAGAGACAGACAATGTCACAGAGCAAAACAGCAGACATGAATTTTCATGTTCGTTTTAGTGCGAGGGAAGAGCGAAGATACAAGCATAATATATACAAAAGGAATTATGTACAATTGTGTGACACACGGTTGGTACATGGCTCCCCCTCTAAAGATGACATACTGAACATGTTAAATAGGTGCCCTGAATCTGGAGAGGTAGTAGTAAAAACTACGCCGATTAGCGGCAGTGAGTGGCTGTAGAAGTCGATGGTTGGGGTGCGAGCGAGTGGTGGATGATGGGTGGCTGTGTTGCCGCTCCGGCTCGTCACGGGGTAGGCGAGTGTGTCCTACGGCATTCATAGGCGTGTGTGTCCTACGGCATTCATAGGCGTGGCCTAAGGCATTCATAGGCGAGTGTGTCCTACGGCATTCATAGGCCTACGGCGTTCATAGGCGTGTATGTCCTACGGCATTCATAGGCGTGTATGTCCTACAGCATTCACGTCAGCTTCGGTTGAAGTTGAATAGGTGTCCTCTTCGTCACGAGTGGAGGCGTTGGTGGAGGTTTTGAAGTGGCTGTCCATAAGGGCACGAACTAGGTTCATCTCACGAGGAGAGCTGTCTGCGGCAGGTTGCAGGCGAGTAATACTGGTCATTTTCCCGAGGGTGAGCGAAGCCCTTTGGTCCCCCAACGGTTGTTGAGAGAGCTGAAAAGGCGTTGCTATACAGGCGGCTGGCGACGGCGAGTACTGCTGCAGAAGGTATGCGTTGACGGCGTCATAGTAACGGTGAGAGGTGGAAGGGGGGGGGGGGGAGGGAGGCGGGAGGAGCGAGTCACTCCGGGGTCACCAATGTGACGAAGGAGGGAGAAGGGTTGTGAACTCAAAGGCAGGATGCAATCGACTGAGTTGTTTATTAAGGAACACTCTCCTTTATATACAAAACCTCAAGGCAACAGGACATAACATGTTCGAGAGACAGACAATGTCACAGAGCAAAACAGCAGACATGAATTTTCATGTTCGTTTTAGTGCGAGGGAAGAGCGAAGATACAAGCATAATATATACAAAAGGAATTATGTACAATTGTGTGACACACGGTTGGTACAGTACCTATGGGGGTAGTGATGGCTGTCTTTCGGTTTATTGGTACCTGAGAATACCCCTTCAGCAGGTCAAGCATGGGGAAAATATTTACTTTGTGCAATTAGGTCCTGTCGGCAATGTTTGAGAGGGGATAGTAATTCAGTACTGCTTGTATGTTCAAGTGACTTTAATCTCCACACAGACTTAGAGAGTCAACTTTCTTGGGGACGATATGTATGGATGACGACCATGGTCTTGAGGCTCTTTGGCTAAGGCCAATTTCTTCCATTTTGGCAAATGTTTGTTTGGCGGCTGCTAAACGATCCTGTGCCAGACGCATGAATCTTGTGAAGACTGGGGGCCCTGTCATCTTCATATGGTAATAAATACCATGTTTGGCGGAAACCGTGGGTATTTGGAGAAGTTTTGGATAGAAGATTACTGGGTATGACGTGAGGAGGTGCGCTGATGTGTAAAGTGAGGTCAGAGGGGTCAGGTTGAAGAGGTGTGGATGAGTAAGAGTCTGCTTTGACTAGCCATCGGTAAGTGACATGAACCAGAAGGTTGTAATGTGAGAGGAAATCGTCACTGATTATTGGTAATGTGATGTCACCAGCGAGAAACTTCCAGTGATATTTGACGCATGCAAACGATAATGTGAGATTCTTGTAACCATGTGAGGGGATCGCAGATAAGTTGGCAGCTACTAGGCAGATGTCGGCAGATTTAGACAGACTACGTCGTGTCTTGGCGAGTGGCCTTGGCAGAAGAGATCGGCAAACACTATAAAAAATCCCACGCCTATACCTGCATAATGTAAAAAGAAAATATTAGTGACAGGGGAGGCCACCCCCTCAAGCAATGGCTTACTTACACGTTTTTTGGCCACTGATAACCGTTTGAACATTTATGGAGTGGTAGTAGAATAACTGCGATCAAAGGGCATAAGTAAGTGGCTGTAGAGGTCGTTGGCTGGGGTATGAGCGAGTGGTGGGTGGTTTCGTTGCTGCTCTGGCATGTCAGGGGTGGGCCATCTGTATCCTACTGCATTCACATCAGTTTCAGTTGATGTTGAATAATTTTCCTCTTTATCAGGAGTGGAGGTGAAGGCATTGATGGAGGGCTTAAAAGTGGTGAAAAGGTTGTCCATATGGGCAACTTCTTTGGTCATCAGGTCCTTCATGGGCAAAATATTGACGTCGGGGATGGTAGTGCATACAGGTTTAGGTAGGTGCTGTACCTATAGGGCACAAAGTAGATTCACTTCACGAGGAGAGCCGTCTGCGTCTTGGTTGCAGACGAGCAATACTGGTCATATCCCTGAGGGCGAGTGAATCCTTTTGGTCCCCCAACAGTTATTGAGAGAGCTGAAAAAGTCTGGCTATGCAAGCAGCTGGCGAGTATTGCTCCAGGAGGTTTTTTTAGGGTGTCTTATGGTATTGTGATGGCCCCTTGCTTGCCTTCACTCGACAGTCCGATGATGCCTGGTCCACCCGTCAACGCCGACATCTCTCTGCCGTGGTTGAATACAGTTCTACTCTTAAACACATCTGTGGGAAAATGATACCCGTTGCCAATAACCTGTCAAGAAACACATTGGCCACCATTCACCTGTGATTGGATTACAACACCATGGTAAAAGCCCAATGAAATGATCCAGAGTACCAAGCATGTAGGACATCCTGCACATCCCTCCAAACATCCCTATTGAAGACTCCAACACCACCCTCCTCTGTAACGTCAGTACTGGTAGACCTAGACCGTGGATACCTTCTCCCATATGCCAAAGGTGCTTGATCTCATTCATGGCCTTTTACATCAGTTGCGCTAATCTACTGCACAGCTACTGAAGACAAAGTTCATTTGGCATGTCATTACTGAATATGCCACACCTCAGAAGTAAATCAACATAGATTCTCGAGTGGGCACCTTTCCTCAGCCGCAGCAATGCTTTGCCCACCTTACATCGATGTCGAAAGTCCCCTACCCACATTATAAGGATATCGTTACTTGTTTACCGTCATTGACTGCACCACTCATTGGCCTGAATCCATTTCCATGGAACCTGCAAAGTCCACCTTCTGTATATATGCCTTACTCTCAGGATGGATTGCAAGATTTGGTATCCCTAAGTAAATTACTTTTGACATGGGTACCACTTTCACCTCTCAATTTTGGACATCATTAGCAAGCCTCCTGGGTATCACCTTTCTTCAGACAACCACATACAACTTTGCTGCCAATGCTGAGGTTGAACCTTTTCACAGTACCCTCAGAGCATTTTTGATATCTGACTGCAAGAACTCTAGCTTGTTTACCCAGTTTCCTGGGTCCTCATGGGACTAAGGACTCTGAAATTGCGTATGGCGACCTGTTATTCGTCCCTGCCAAATTTTTTCCATCTGCAAACTCCTCATGCCGTCAGACTTACAAGCCCCCAGCTAAGAAACGAATACCGATAGATCTGCCACTGGCAATGCACGTTTTCCTGTTTAACCACACTAGCAAGCCACCGTTAATGACCTCTTTCACATACCCATTCCTCGTGACCCGTCGTACACCAAAAGCATTCCTTCTCTACATGCATAGTAAAGAAGACTGGGTCTCCATTGGCCGCCTAGAACCTACATATCTCCTATTAGTTGACCCGCCTAAAGTACGCCTCTCATGAGCAGGGCACCCTATTTCAAAATATGTAATTTCTATTAACCATAATAATTACCTGGAACATAGATGAAGAATTGTTAGTAATTATTTCTCAGCTGATCCCATCTTTTGTCGTCAATTTTTCTTGTTGGGATTTAATGAAACGTTGGTATTCTTAAAATATAAGTTTAATAAACTTATGGCTACATTGCTCTCTGACAGCTGACTCCTAAGTGTGTGTGGAGCGTCATACACAATCTGACAAAACCAAAACATTGCTAAACAAAAGAGCATCGGTCTGAGAAGACTTAAATCCTACTCCAGTACAAAACTATAAAGAATCACATCCTATCTCTGAGGTAATCAACAAATGTTTGAATCCTAATACCAAAACAAATCATTACACTTATGTACAAAGCATAACATGTTTTATTCATGCAATATGATGCAATGTTGCGCAATACCTGTAACACTTGAAATAATATAGTACATTATTACAATAATACATAACAGTCTCCTCCCCCCTTAACTTGACATTGTAAAAATCTTTATAAATCTAATCTCCCAGGAGGCTTTCCTCTGTTAATCCTATTAGGAAGCACTTTAACCTCATCTTGTACTGGTACATGAATTGGTTCTGAATCTACATTGGATGTTGGAGCATCTTGGTTAATATTAGACTCATTTGATCT
Organism: Palaemon carinicauda; assembly: GCF_036898095.1. Classification (NCBI taxonomy): domain Eukaryota; kingdom Metazoa; phylum Arthropoda; class Malacostraca; order Decapoda; family Palaemonidae; genus Palaemon; species Palaemon carinicauda. The sequence goes on from NC_090733.1 coordinate 62,161,875, forward strand.
AACTACTTCTTTAAGTTTCTCATCTCTAACATTCACATGCTCTACTGTCTTTCTGTTTAATGGCTGTAATTGATCAACATGACGTTTTACAACATTATCACCAACACGAAGATCATAATGTAAATTTCCTATCTCTCTTACAATCCCTCCTGATACCCATTTCTCTGGAGTATTGTACGATCTTACCATGACATCAGACAAAGGTAAAAAATGTCTTACATTTTATCTTCTAAATCACTTTGCAAACTTGGATACAACAAATCTAACTTAAACCTTATCCTCCTCCCCATCAACAAATTTCAGGGTGTCATGCCTGTTGTGCTGTGCGGCGTTGTTCTATAAGACAATAAAAATTTTGATACATGCAAAAATATATTACCTGAATTTGCTTTTCTACACTCCATATCGTGTTTAAACATTTGGACAAATCTTTCAGCCTCTCCATTAGTAGATGGATGATATGTAGCTGAAAATGTATGCTTTATACCATTGACATTACAAAATTCTTTAAACTCTTGTGAGGTAAATTGTGGACCATTATCTGTAACAATTCTTTCTGGAATACCGAGCGTTGAAAAAATTTGCATTAACTCTTTTATTGTGGCGTAAGACGTTGTTGTCTTCATTGGGATAATTTCTGGCCACTTACTGTAAGCATCTACTACTATCAAAAACAAGTAATTTAAAAAAGGACCTGCAAAATCTATAAGCACTCTTTGCCATGGATACCTGGGTAACTCCCACGGGTGCATTCTAGCAAATTGAAGATTGTTCCATTGCATAACACAATTCATACAATTCTTTATATAAGATTCCACATCTTTATCTACACCTGGCCACCATACAAAGGTTCTCGCAATTGACTTTGATCTTACAATACCTTGGTGATCAGCATGTATTTCAGACATGTATTCTCAGTGAATTAGGAATAACTACCCTTGAACCTCTCATCACTATTCCTTGTGTTACACTCAGTTCATACCATATATCCTTATACAGTTTACAATTTTCCTCTTTTCCACATAAGTCCCTACCTGTCATTAAACTCTCCAAAACCTTACTAAGTACTGGGTCTCTCTTGGTACTGTGTGCTACATCTTTTGCAGTTAATGGTACATCATATACAGAAATTAACAGAACACTGTCATCATACTCCTCTGGAGCTTTGTCTACGGATAATCTGGATAAAGCATCTGCATTACCCATGCGGGATTTTGGACGGTATTCTATATCATAGTGGTACGCTGCTAACGTAACTGCCCAACGTTGTAGTCTTGCAGCTACCAACGTGGGTAACCTTGCTTTTGGACCCAATATTGCTAATAAAGGTTTATGATCTGTAACAAGTGTGAACTTCTTCCTACAATAAAGATACATATGGAATTTTTTAACTCCATAAACTAATGCTAAACCTTCCTTTTCTATTTGAGAGTAATTCCTTTCTGCCTTGTTCAATACTCTAGAAGTGAATGCAATTGGTTTTTCTGTTCCATCTGGCATTACATGAGATAATACTGCACCTAAACCTATGTTTGATGCATCACATACTAATTTAACTGGTAAATCCATTTGATAATGTACTAAGAATGTAGGTGATGTTATTTCCTGCTTGATTCTTTCAAAAGATTCCTGACACTCTTTTGTCCACTTCCATTCTACACCCTTATTCAACAGATTATACAATGGATGTGCAATTGTAGACAAATTCTGAATGAAATTCCCATAAAATTTTACTAAACCTAGAAATGATTGTAATTCCTTAACATTTTCTGGGACTTTTGATGATTGTACAGCTTTAATCTTCTCTTTAGTTTTGTGAATACCCTTGCCATTTATTACAAAACCTAAGTATTCCACTGAATCAACTTCTAAAATACATTTGTTCTTATTTACTCTAATATTATGTTCCTTCAACTTCTTCAGAACTGTTCGCAATCTTTCTCTATGTTCTCTTGTGTCTTTACCAGCAATTAAAATATCATCTATAAAAATGAATACTCCTTGCATTCCTGAAAAAATCTTATCCATAGTTTGTTGCCATATAGCTGGACTACTTGCAACTCCATAAGGTAATCTCTTTGGTCTAAACAAACCTAAGGATGTATTTACTGTACATAATTCTTGTGAAGTTTCATCCATGGGAAGCTGTTGAAATGCTTGTCTTAAATCTAATTTAGAAAAAACACTGTATCCTAACATAGTTGCAAACATGTCTTTCGGATTTGGTAAGGGATGTTGAGCTACTTGCAGTTGTGGATTTAACGTTACTTTGTAATCTCCACATAACCTAACCTGTCCACTTTCCTTCACAAAAGGAACTAATGGCGTAGCCCAAACTGAATATGTAACCCTTTCCCAGGAACCTTCATTTTCTAATCTCCTGATCTCTGTTTCAACTGCACTTTTCAATGCATACGGTATTGGTCTGGGAGCACAAAATCTAGGAGAACTGTCAGGTTTCAAAACTAAAATTGCCTTTGCGTTCTTTACTGTACCTATTTTATCTTCAAATACGTCTTGAAACTCTGATATGATATTATCCATAGATATTTCATTTTTGTGTTCATCTTGTCTACCTGTAACCTTCAAAATACTAGGCCAATCTAACTTCAAATACTGTAGCCAATCTAAACCTAGCAAAGTTGGTCTATTACCTTTTACTACTGTTAATGGCATTCTCTCTGATTTTTGTTCTTTGTACTGTACTTCTACATTCGAAGCACCTATCACCTGAATATCAAAACCATTATAACCTTTCAAAACTCTATTTGTACCTTCTAATAACAAATTAGGAATGCTTTTAGCCGTTTTCTCAGACATAGTTGATACATCGGCTGCTGTGTCAACTTGCATCAAAATTGGTTTACCATTTATGAATACTTCTACCATGATATGTTTCTTTGCACCTTTGTTGATGGAATTAATGCGAAACGCAAAATCAGTTTCTGACCTAACCTGATTATCATGAACATTTTCCTCATTATTCTCTTGACCAATAGAGTCAACTGTAGCATTTATTTTCTTTGTGTACTGTTTAGGGAATCTACAAGCAGTTGCAAAATGACCCATCTTTCTGCAATTCTGGCATGTCTGTCCAGTAGCAGGGCATTTCTTTGCTTCGTATGTAAGATGATCAGTTTTACCACACCTATAACACTTGGGTTTTTCCTGTTGTTTCTGTGTATAAGCCTGATTCTGATATTTATGAACATTAGTGTTAGGCACTTTTCTATGACTAGGCTTTGACATATTCCTTCTCTGATTCTCATTGGTTTTCCACTTAGAACCTACTGTATTAATTTTAGAATTTTCCATTTTATTGCTTGTAGAACTACCTATTATGTTACTTTAATAGAAACTTCCTATGAAGTCATACTTAAAAGTATTTCCCTTTGTTATTTGATAAAGACTACAGGTTTCTTAGTTCCAAAGTTAAGTTAGTATGAAGGGGACCTTCTAGCACTTGTTGGAAAATTGGTAATGTTACTCCACTGTGTAAATGTGTTTGTGGTAGCTCAAGTCTAAGCGATTACCACCCAATTTCCATAACCCCCATATTTTTTAGCGTCTTTTGGCAAAACTTCTTAATAGGTTTACTGAAGGTAATAATTTTTTCCCTAGATTGCAATTTGATTTTCGTAAAGGCGTTGGAGCATGTGATACCCTTCTTACAATCTCCAATGCTGTACAGAATTCCCTTGATTGTGGTCAGGAAATTTGTATGATTGGCCTTGATTTTAGTGCTGCCTTTGACTGTGTTAATTATGAGGCCCTTGTTTTTAAACTCAAAAAGTTGGGAGTGGATAGGACCTTTTTTAGCATCATTATTAAATTTTCAAGTTATAGATTACAAAAAGTTGTTGTGATGGGCACAACAGTGAGTATAGAAATGTGGTATCTAGTGTTCCTCAGGCTAGTGTTCTTGGCCCATTACCTTTTCGGTGATCAATCTATTCTACCTTATTTCGAGTATTGTTTCCTTGTCTGTTCTTCAGCTGATGATTTTCATCTTAATTTGTTGAAAAGGAACTTACATTCTATTAAACTTTTTATTCCTGATTTATATATTAATCTCTGGCACTGTCATTCAATTAGTTCGTTATGCATGTTGCATAAGATTTTTCCTAATTTTGATCATCCTTTTCTTTAAAATTTTCCCGAACAGTACCATCCTATTCATAATACTAGACACGCAGCTAATTGTAATAGTCAGGTCTTCTCCTTCATGAGACTCAATACTACACAGTATTCTAGAACTTTTATTTTAGCTGTGACCAAGTTTTGGAATATCTTCCTAATAGGGTAGTTGAAATGGAAGAATTTCAACAGCTCAAACTAGCAGGAAATGTTTTCATGCTGAACAGCCTGACATAAGTCTTTTTATAGTTTATATATGAAATATTGATTGTGATGTTTCTGTTTTTTAATATTTTATGTTAATTGGTCATTATTTCTCATATTGATTATTTATTTCCTTATTTCCTTTCCTCACTGGGCTATTTTTACCAGTTGGAGCCCTTGGGCTTATAGTATCTTGCTTATCCATGTAGGGCTGTAGCTTAGCTAATAATAATAATAATAATAATAATAATAATAATAATAATAATAATAATAAGGATAATAATAATCTATTTGAGTTTTCAGGACCTTCTTTCACTGAAACTGTTGTTATAAAAGCTCGCTTTCTGGTGAAATAATGTTAATCACATTTTTTCCGTCTCTCAGTTACAACCTAATGGCTTGTTTTTACATTGTCCGCATGTATTCAACCTTACCAATATGTACCATCTTCCTCCCATGAAAGGGCAGGATCAAGAAGAATATATCTGTGCAGAGCATATACATTTCTTGGGACCAAGGTGTACTTTTGCACTGCTGTGTTTTCATGAACAGACAGCTTAGAGTATGTCTAGAAATTTTCTGGTAAAACCAAAGACTAGTTCTTCAAAGCATTCCTGTCGTTTGAGGATGAAATCCTGGATGCACTAGCCATGCTCGGGAGTTAAAACTATTTACCCACTGATGCATGCTCCCAGTACAAACGCTTTTTCTGCATTTGTATCGGTCCAAATTATATGTAAAAGTAAATGAGCTCAGTTTGTTCCCCTATTCCACTCGTGAAGCTGAAGGAAACAACCTCTCACCAACATTTGCTTTGCTGGACTTACACATTCGACAGGCACACTACATATCCATGATTTGGGAAAAAGCTATTGAAAATCACCCTTGTCTCCCAGAACTAGCTGCATTTACTTGGACATTTGATGCTGGATCCAGTCACGTCTATCCTGTTTACTGCTTAAATTTACCAGCTCCAGAAAAAGTATTGCACCTCAAAGCGTGGGTACAAATGTGAATCTAAACGAAGATGCAGCTATCACAAGAGCATTATGTCATGTACAGAACTTTGCGGATACTGACTTTTCGACTGCAACAACAAAGCTATTCAGTCAGGTATAGATGAGGAGCGTGAAGACTGAGGCATTATTCATTATTCATGAATTCAATTAATTCAATTGATGTCCCTTGGTAAAAATACTACTTGAAAGACATGCAGTAAGTATGACTTACTGCATTATTGTGTTTAAATGACAAGCAAAATTGAAGAGTATTTAGATTGCTTCATTGTATTTAAATATGTTTGTTAACTTGCTAATAATGTATTCTTTATGACAAATACATGTCTTAAGTGAAAATTGGTTTCATAATTACAAAATCATGCTGTCTGTAATGTTGCAAAGGTATATACTAAGATTATGGGTATGTGGCGATCATTTTTTAGGTCAACTTTGAAATTTGGCTGGTCGATGATGCATGTAACCTAAGTTTGATGATTCCATTAGTTAAATTGTCTAAAAAAACACATTTAGATACCTTAATTGTAATTGTATCTCATATACTTGTGAAGATATCGCATTATTTGTGGGCGGCTGCTTTTGGACGTCATCTTGGATTTCATACCCTTAAAATGTTCAGAAAGATTGCCACCCTAATTCTTATCAAAACTTATGATATCTTCTTTCAAGATCAGTTAGGTTTTTGCTTTTAACCCCTCCCCCCCCAGTTAATACATGAAATTACAAATGAGCCTATACTATATAAGGAACAGATAAGAGTAGCACACTCCTCCATGGGCCACTGGTTTGCAGCTCAAATTGGATCTATCCATTTTTTCTCTACAGAATACTGTTCGTTGATGAGCCATGACACCTTGCTCGTTTGCAGGTCAACAGATACCTGCATTTGCATGAGGAATGTTTCACATAGACTTATGGTAACAATCCGTAAATTGATAACCGATAATCCAAACTTATTCTCTTAAAATATCATTGTCTATCAGTTAGCCGAGAGGTTCGACTCTTTTAAATGGAAGTTTCGTCATCTATAAATGATGTTTTGTTCAACAGGAATTCTGGGAAATAAGCCCTGTCATCAGATCACAAATGCAGCTTTTAACGTTGTTGTTTTATCCCAACAGAGTGCTGTCTTTGCCTAGAACGTGGGCTCTGATTCTGTGCTTAAGTGCAATAGATGATGTGTTGATGGCATGCACCGCTCTGTCTTATGAAGCCAAGACCTGTTCAAGACCATCTTGTTTATGAATAACGTGAGAATATAGGATGTATTAAATCTATCTTTGGTCATTCTCAGCAGCTTAATTCGTAATTTACATAATATAATTAAAAACTTCATGGAAAGGGTCAAACCTATTGCTTTTTATTATTTTCATATCTTTAGAAACTCGAATACAGCGCTTTATTTTGTGATTCCAGATTCAACCCATATACATTTCTTGATGGCATCCTGGCACTCAGGAATTGAGTACTGTAAATAGAACTAAGTATTTACAAAGCAAATAAACTTACTTTTGGTTTCATAATCTGTAGATCAATTTTATTTCTTAAAACTAACTCCTTGATTCAATCAAAATGAGCAAGCCAATCCATAATCAAGAGGATTAATCTTATTGAGTTTTATTAGGTATGGTGCATTAGTAAGCATACATTTCTCGGTTGTCATCTGCAGTACTATATTAATAAATGCAGAATGATCTATAACAATGCCTAATATTTCGACATATAGCATACAGAGGATCACAATTTCAATCAGTCTTTCATTGAGCCCTTCCTTCTTGAAATCAAACTTAGTTTTCTCGGAGACTTGATAGAAACTGGCTGATAATTTTTTTAGCTTTCCGTTTTATGCTAGTGAACTCTATGGGATAGATTTGGAAGTTAACTTGGCCATAGGTGTCACTGTGCTTCCGATCAGTGACCACACTTTGTCTGGGTCTCTCTGTTCTTTAGTGAGGCCACTTACTAGGATGCGGCCCATACTCATCACTGAGGACAATCTTGATCTTGGTGGACTGCTTTCTTGGCTCATCAAGTTCTAAATCCTTAAGTCAAATTGTCCTTTGTGCTTGGAATTCTCTAAATGATTTGCTATGGGATAATAGTTCCTGTCCTCCAAGGGATTTCCCACTAGTGGATGCTATTTAGTTCAGCATGCATATAACAGCTCTTAAGATATACACTACTTATATGGGATTCAAAACATAAACTAGTCCAAAACACATTAGGCTACATTTGATACATTGGGACTGACATGTGTTTTTTTCTACTGTTAGCTATCCGGGCTCACATGGGGATGCTTGAAATAAATGTGAAAAGTGCCAGATTGATTCCAATAACGAACCGATAAAGAATTTAAAAAGATAAAATAAACATTTGGTATTGTAATATTTCTTCTTCAAAACGAAACTTAAATCCAAAATAATCTTACTCGTTTTCCAACTGGTTTTATTTGCTTTGACACATGGATATTTCTTAGGCTCTGATTTCACAATGAAAGGTAACCATATGTCTTTTTGTTGCCAAGACCCAAAGAAAAAAGATGAAAGGGAAGGAATAAAGGAAGCATTAATATTATGCATTTTGGATTTTCTAATAAATCTAAAACAGTTTCACCAAAATTCAATTTACTGCCGAATAAAAGAAAGTTTCAAACTCAACTAATGTTTAAACAGTAGAGTGCAATGTTGAGAAAATTTTCTTTTATTAAAAGCAATGTATCGATAGGATAATAATAGGTGGCTAGAGTTCTCTACTCAGAAATAGGAATAAAATAAGATAAACAATTTGCCACATCATTATTGTAAAACAGCCTTGAAAAGCCCACCAAAACTAGATCTTTCTACATATACAGGATTTTCTGGGCGGTCACTTTCTACTGACTATGCAAGTAAATAAAATTGAATTAGCCACCTTTATAAATATAACCTTCTAGATAATTGCCGTTACATAAAGTTTCACAAGTTCCCAGGATCCAATCTTATCACAAAACATATTGCTCTGTATCTCATGAACGTTTTGATTTGATGTTTGAAGAGTTATCATACAATACAAAAAGGAAATAGATAAAGTACATTCTTTTCTCAAGCTTTATGAAAATTGAATATTACAGGTTTCATTCCAAATGATCTCATAGGTTACTATTGAGCTGAAATTCTAGTTGTCTCTGAATTAGACGTTATCGTTTCAATG
>NC_090733.1:62175420-62192920 GCF_036898095.1 Palaemon carinicauda
AGGGTGAAGACCCAGAAGTGTATTAGTAGAGAACAGAAAAAATGAGACTAAAAGAATGGAGAAGAAAACCAATGTATGGATAATTCCTTTGTCAAACTCAAGAATTGGTCAGTAAGGAAACATGGCACTGGCTACAGAGAGAACTTAAGAAGGAAACTAAATGTATGATAATTGTAGCACAAGATCAGGCATAAAAAAGGATATATTAAAAAAAAAAACCTACAATAGACCAAACTAAGTTCTCGTCACAGTGCAGGAAATGTATGGCAAATGAAGAAACCATCAACCATATCGCTAGTGAATGTTCAGCACTTTCTCAGAATAAATATTAGAAATGATATGTTGCAGTGGCTGAAGCTCTCCATTGGAGAAATCATGAAATACAATGCAGCTACAGATATGAGCATCAACCACTATTATTATTATTATTATTATTATTATTATTATTATTATTATTATTATTATTTATTATTATTATTAGATAGGTGCAACTCAGGACGAGTATTATGTTTAGCAAGTGTAGTTCCCTCGTTGAATGTCGCTGAATATCACACATATATATATATATATATATATATATATATATATATATATATATATATATATATATATATATATATATATATATATATATATATATATATATATATTCTTACGAAGCTGGTCTGACAAGGAAGTATAATATTTTATTCACATATTTTGTTTGTGTATTTAAGAGATGTATAGCCAGCTCATAAGGTGAGTTCCACTCACGTAGGATTAAGTAATATAAGTAAATTACATAAGACTTCCGTCATTCCTTTAGTTGTATTTTCATTCAGTTCCGTATATGTAAATTTATGTTATTTTTGTTACAAAGTCTTATGTCTTGTTAGAAGGTATGCTGTATGACAAATGGTAGGAATTGCATTATGTTTCCATGTGGTTGGGAGTTCAAGGAAGGTTCTTGACAAAAATTTTTTTTTTCTTTTAATGTTACGAGAGGAGGTGAGCCAAGTTAGCTGAGAGAGAGTTGCCTCGCAAGCAATGTTAGTACTGCTTATTCAAAATGCCAAGTTGTCAACCTTACGCCGCTAGAGCCCTGTCCCCACGCAACGAGAATGATTTAATAGAAATTTCTAGAGTGAATTAAGTTAATATATATAGGATCTAGCAATGCATAGGAGACAAAAGAGATCCAGCCTATCCCTTTGAAAGAGCCATCGTCCACTAGCCCTCTCTCCAGCCACTACATAACTCATCTTAAGCTTGAATAGAGATTTCTCTTCAGCATATACCATGTATAGTGTTGTTCAAACGTTGATGGTATTATTGTGTGATAATTCAAGTGAAGTGTGTTAATGTAAGTGAATTTATATTATAAAGTTTTTGTAACTGGCCCTGTTTAATTAGGTAAACTGTGAAGTGTATTTACTTTTGCTTAACCGTTCGTTAATCTTGTGGGAGTCTAGGGACATAAGAGTAACAGTTAAGTATATGTAAGTGTAATTATGATTTATTTTCTACAAGTGTTAAAGTGTCATCTATTCATTATTTGTCATACTTTAATTTCTAGTGAAACAAGTGGTTGTATAATTTTTTATAGAGTATCATTTTCGACATTTTTGACATTTTTTAACTTTTTATGGAATATATTCCTTTTGCCAAGAGTGTATTTTTTCAATCACCAATACCTTTTCCAGTGCTTTGCTTGTATCCCCTGACTACGAGCCGAGAGAAGAGGTTAATTTAAGCATAGTTAGCATGAAAAGAAAATTAATAACCCAGTTTTGTCTAGAGTGGAAAGGAAAGAGACCTTTTAGATATTCAGTGTTCATATATATTATTGTCTGGGAGTTGTATATGTATTAGATTATGCAATATAAAGCAGGTGAGTTTTGGAGCTCGGGAATTTACGTAATTTGCTAATCATAATGTAATATATACTTTTTGGTGCCCTGACCCTGGGATCAAACGTGTCTTTTAAATATTGGGGATAACTGGGCCGTGTCTTTGATTAAAGGTATGATCAGTTTAGTGGTGATAGGATACTGTGTATTGATCAAATATATTTTTTAGAGAGGTATAATATTTTGTAAGGTACAATATGGCGCAATTAAATGTACAGGAGCTTTTGGAAAACCAAATTGTTCAGGAATTGCCAGAAGCAAATCTAACTAAAGCTCAGTGGCTCGCTATTTTAATGGCATGTGGTGGCCAAGCAACTGGTGGAATGATTAAAGCCCAAATCAAGTATCTAGCCTTAGAAGCGTTGGTAAACTCAGGAAGTTGCAAGAAGATATTGCAGCAGTTCACGACCTTTTGGAGAAGGTTGAAGCAGAATTCGTAGAAAGCAATTATCAGAAGACCCACAAACTGAAGGAACGCAAGCAAAAATGAATGTAGAGGCTGAGATTAGACGAATTGCAGCAGAAGAGACTTCTATTAAGTTGAGGATAATGGCAGAACAGAAGGAACGGGAAGAAAGAGAGAAAGAAGAGGCAAGAGAAATTGCAAGACATGAGAGAGAAGAAGCAAAACATGCGAGGGAAATGTAAGGAAGAGGAATTGCATAATGGGAAGAAAGAAGAGAGAGAGAGAGAGAGAGAAGAAGCAAGTCATATGAGGAAATGGAAGAAAAAGAGAGAGAAGAAACAAGAGAAGTTGCAAAACATACAAGGGAATTGGAAGAAAGAGAGAGAGAGTGAGAGAGAAGAGGCAAGAGAAACTGCAAGACGTGGCAGGGAATTGGAACTGTGAATATTCGTGTAAGGTCGTCAACCTAGACAGGTGTGACCCCTGCTTTGCACGATTCCTTCTTTAATGTTTCAAATGCACAGAGACTGAACCTGAAATTCACAGAAGAAGTTTCCAATGAGTTTTTCGATCATTTTGAAACGGTCACGTCGATAATGGAATGGCCAGAATATAAATGGTCTATGTTATTGCAGTATTCTTATTGGAAATAGACACAATGCATATCTTGCCTTGTCTCAGGAACAGAGGAAGGAGTATCAAGAATTTAAGAGGAGTGTGCTTCAAGTGTACCAGATGCCCCCTGAATACTATAAAGAAGTTTTCTGAATTTTGCGGAAGGACAATAAAATGACTTTCCTGGAATACGCTTATAAGGTACAACGATCTTTTGAGAGATGGATAGAGGCCGCCAAAGGGAAAGAGATGGCTGATTTAGAAGAACTGATAGTGCTGGAATAATATTTACAAGGAATTCCTGAACATATTTGAACATACTTGAGAGAGAGAGAGGTGAAAAAACTTGATAGAGTCGCTTTGCTGATTGAAGATTATAATATTATCACTCGTAAACCCTCCCTGGGTATGAAGTTTCAACTGTTGTTCCGACCAAGTGTCAAGTATTGGACAAACCATGGAAACTATTTCAGTAATAACTATGAGAACCAGTTCAATAGTTACAGTGGAAGTACCACTGGTGCTTTTCCAAAGCAACAATCATCATATCGTCCTCCTTCAGGTGTTGTAAGAGGCGTGCAGAAGATTAATATCGTCTGTTAAAAGTGTAGAAAATGAGGCCATATCATTAAGGAATGTTGGTTGAACCAACCGAAAGCCATTGCCCAAGTGGTTAAGGGTAATTCAAATCCACGGAGTATGAAGATGATGAATCATACAGGAAAGGTTGACGATGAAAATAAACCAGCCAACGTTTACACGACAAACAGGACAACCCCAAACAGTGTGGATGCCTTTAAACTGTATATTTATGAAGGTATGTTAGCCCCTAAGGATGGGAGTGTGCAGTTCCCGGTCAACATATTGCGCGACACAGGATCTAATCATAGAGTGGTGACACGAGTTGTACACCCTTTGGTGGAAGAGTCCCTCACAGGAGATTTGGTAATTTTGAAGGGAATAGGAGGTGAGGAGGTTACACCTATTTGCCATTTGAAACTCTCATGCGAGTTGGTAACAGGTCATTTTGATTTTGCTGTAAAGGATTCATTGGCTGCAGAATGAATGAACAGTAATACAAAGAAGCAATGGATTTGGAAGAAATAGAAAACTCAGCATTAGAAGTACGACAAGTGCATCGGAATAGGCTGATAGGATTGCAGTGGAAGGATGCGACGTTAACAGTATTATTTTACCGTGTGGTGGATGAGAAGGACTCGCAGCAGTCTCCCACCTGTTATTACCTCAAGGATGGGTTGCTTATGAGGAAGCATAGACCCGGCGATATCCCTGGGAATACTTAATGTTGCATATACCATCAGATATTAATTCCTGCACCGCTGAGAAGACAGGTGATTGCTGTAGCGCATGAGACGGGACACATGGGGATAAGGAAGACGACGGAGTAGGTTATAAAACACTTTTTCTGGCCTGGCATAAATAAGGATGTGAGCCAGTTTTGCCATGCAGATCACGTTTGTCAGATGGCTGGAAAACCTAACGAGTACATCGACCTTTATGGGACCGTTACCGTGAACGAAGAAAGGTCACGAGTATATGTCAACTTTGATATGTCCAGTGACAGGATACCCAGAAGCCATACCCATCAGGAACAAAGGTGCCTAAGTAATCGTTGAGAATTTATTATGCTTTTTCACCAAGTTTGGTATTCCAGAAAGGGTTCAGAGTGACCGTGGAACAAATTTCACGTCAAAATTGTTTCATTACGTGATGAAACTGTTGGATGTGAAACATTACGTGTCTACTGCTTATCACCCGGACACCCAAAGTGCATTACAGAGATTTCATCAAACCCTAAAGAATATGTTAACCTAGTAATGCAACGAAAAAGGATATGAATGGGACATCGGACTACGAATAATGTTATTTGAGGTATGCAATGCTTCTCAAGAAAACATGGGATGCAGCCCGAATGAAATGATGTTGGGATGAGAAGCAAGAGGAAAGATTACAATGTTGGCCAAAAAATGGAAAGAAAGAGAGGAAAGGCATGGAGAATATGTCAAGAATTTGTAGAAAAGGATCGGTGACATAAGAAAAAAGTCAAGGAAAGACGAAGAAAAGGTTTGGTATGAAAGGTAAGAACAGACAGTTTGCGGTAGGACAACAGGTGTTGGATTACTCACTGATAAGGAGATTCCCTCACCGCAACGAGTTCCAAGGACCATTGCGGAATTTGGAAAAGATCAGTGCCCTGACCAATATTATCAAAATACCAGGAAGAAGAAGTCAAAGGAAGGCCATATTAACTTCGAAACCGATACTGCAAGCACAGGATTTCAGCGAAAAATTTCTTACCCAATTGGATGTGTCGGATAATGGGATTGAAGCTGTCCTATTTCAAGAAGGCAAGAAAGGAATTCGTCATCCCATCTGTTTTATGTTGTCAAAGCTGAAGAACCATCAACACGCCTACTCGACAGTTGAAAAGGAACTGCAAGCACTAATCACAGCAATAAAAATGTTTGAAGTATATGTGAATAGACCACAGAATGAAGAAATTACAGTTTATTCAGATAACAATCCTCAGAGCTCGTAGGTATTTCTCTTGTGTATCAGATTATTTAATATAAAGCAGGTGAGTTTTGGAGCTCGGAAATTTATATAATTCGCTATTCGTAATATATTGTAATGTACATATATATATATATATATATATATATATATATATATATATATATATATATATATATATATATATATATATATATATATATATATATATATATATACATATATATATATATATATATATATATATATATATATATATATATATATATATATATATATATATATATATATATATATATATATATATATATATATATACATATATATATATATATATATATATATATATATATATATATATATATATATATATATATATATATATATATATATATATATGTGTGTGTGTATATATATATATTGTATATATATATATATATATATATATATATATATATATATATATATATATATATATATATATATATATATATATATATATATATATATATATATATATATATATATATTATTTACAAAGCTACATCCCTAGTAGGAAAAGCAGGATGCTATAAGCCCTGGGGGGCCCCCAACAGGGAAAGTAGCCCAGTGAGCAAAGAAACAAGAAAAAAGTAAGTATTTTAAGAATAGCAACTGCATTAAAATAATTATATCCTGCATAAACTATAAAAACTTCAAAAAAAAAACAAGAGGAAGAAACATTAGACAGAATAGAGTTCCCGAGTGTAACCCCAAGCAAGAGAACTCTAGCTCAAAGCTGCGAAGACCATGTATAGAGGCTAGGACACTACCCGAGACTATAGAACAATGGTTTGATTTTGAGTTTCCTCCTAGAAGAGCTGTTTACCAAAGCTAAAGAGTTTCTTCTACCCTGCATATGCAAAATATTGACATCGGGGATGGGAGCGCGTACGGGTTCGGGTAGGTACCATACCCAATGGGCACGAAGTAGATTCACTTCACGAGGAAAGCCATCTGCTACAGGTTTCAGGAGAGTGATACTAGTTATTTCCCTGAGGGTGAGTGGAGCTTTTTGGTCCCCCAACAGTGGTTGAGAGAGCTGAAAATTTTTGGCTAGGTGGGCGGTTAGCAATGGGAAATACTGCTCCAGGAGGTGGGATTTGAAGGCGTTGTACGTTATTGGGGTGTCCCCTTGCTCACACTGCAATCGGAGATTTCCGGTAAAGTGTCCTCGGGGATTGCCATGAAAACCTAGTCTGCTTCAGTGTTTGACTGAGTCACGCCCTTCATGCGTAATTGGACCTCAGTGCTCTGAAATCACGTGAATATCTCTGTTGTAGCGAAGGGTGGTAGTTTCATGGATGTAGCTTTGAAAGGAGAGTCAGTGTCAGAAGGCATGATTCATCAAACAGTAAGGCACAGGAGTGAGGGAGAAGGCGGGATGGAGCTGGTCACTTCGGTGGTTACCAATGTGCAAGTGAGCCGTTAGGTGATAAAACTGAGAGGCGAGGTGAATGCAACTGAAATTTATCAAACAATCATGAAGTTTTTATACAGCGACTTCCGAGAAAGAACGTCACAAATATGCCAACATGATAATGCACGTGCTTCCAGGAAAACACAGGAATGTCTTTTGAATGCAGGGAAGGGCAAGAATAAGATAAAAACTTAAAAACCGTTACAGTGAATGAGCGTATATGAAACACGTGCAGTACAGTCTTTAGCTCTCTGTAGAGTCCAGTTCGTATAAAAATCTGTAGTACGTTTCCTTCCTCCTTTTCTGTGGTGAATATTATATTTTCATGTTAGGAATTATGGAATTCCAGTAGGGAATCAGAACCGAATTCATCTCTGAATTGAGAAAATTTTTAATCAACATATGACATAAAAAGAGGGGAGGAGATGATGCCTCAAAGGGCAATTATCAAGCATGGTCTCCTCCAGGGAGCACATGAAAATATCAACAAAAGTGGGTCCCAGAGTGGTGCCCATATCCATCCCATCAACATTTTTTTTTCCTTTTTTTTATACAAATTTCAGTTAAAACAAAGGCTGTGTCCAACACTGACCAACCGTAATGGTTTCTTAAAAGACATGCATTAAAAGTTGAATTAGGTTCTGGAAACAATTTATCTAAAATTATCTCCAATATTTCCTCCTTGGGGACGTTTGTGAATGAAAAAGACAGGAATTCCCAAATTCACAGGTGTTACATAGTGAAAGTCAGTTGTTTATAAGAGGTTTAAATACGGGAACAAGAACTTTGCTAATTTATAGTTTGGTTTAAAGGTTTTAAAGGCCGCTCATGAGTGGCAGAGGTAAGGGGCAGTGACATTGTCCTATTAAGTAGGACAGTGCCCTTGAAACTGACCATATACGCATATGATCAGCGCCCAAGCCCCATCTCAACCCATGCTTGAACCAAGGAGGGCCAGGTAATGGCTGCTGATGACTCAGCAGATAGACCCATAGGCTCCCCGAAACCCCCAATCCTTAGCTCACAAGGATGGTGAGATTGCAGGGACCAAAGAAACTAACGAGTTTGAGCGGGACTCGAACTCCAGTCTGGCATTCACCAGTCAGGGCCGTTACCACATCGGCCACCAAAAGAAAATAGAATATGCCTCAGCGAAACCATATAAAATGTCATATGAAGACCCAGAACAAAACTTATTTTGATATGTAGTATTCTTGATAGAATTTTCATATCTTATCTTTAAAATCTCATTGATTTTATTATCAAAATTATAAATGTTAAAGTCAGGCTGCACAAGTTTAAAAAATTTTGACTCCTCATTCAAAATATTCTTCATTTTACTTACATATTCCTCCTTGTCTAGAACAACAGTTCCTCTACCTTTTACCTACTCTAGTAATGATAAAGTTCTCTCTTTTGGCCAGTTCATTCAATATATCAAAACCAGTTTTATTAAAAATAATTTGTTCACTGGGATTTTAGTCTCAATAATGTAGTATGTGATAGTTTAAACAGTAGAGATTGTAGATTACTTCTATCACAAATATATGAAAAATATATACAAAAACTTTTTGTTTCAAAATTATAAACTAATGAGGCAATGTTATTGGGAAATCATACACAACTCCTTAGAGATACTTCCCCTATCTCTTCTAAATTATACAGAACGTTCCTAGAACAGTTAAGAATTTAGATAAGGAATATGAAGGAATTAACATTTATGAAAAATACCTTAACATCTTGAAAGGTTTTACATAACTTAATTTTATTGAGTGAATCATGGAAGGTATTGCAAAATGTGATAGAACATTTGAATAGAGAAAGAAGAAATGTAGGACTGAAAAGGAATATAAGCAAAACTAAGATAATATTCATTGATAATACAGAGGAAAAAATTAAGGGTTAAGGATGAATCTCTAGAGATGGTTAACGAATATTTGTACTTAGGGCAGACAGTGTTTCCCCAGAGCAAGACACCGAAATTAAAAGGATAATCATGAGATGGGGAGATTTCGGTAAGCAAAAGAGAAAATTTAAATGTCTCTTTCTCAAAAAAGAAATCTATTTAATCATATGGTCCTATCAGTATTAACTTATGCATCGGAAATTTGAAGCCTTACTAAGATCATAAAACATAAGCTAGTTAGATCTCAAAGAGCTATGGAAAGAATAATAAGGCAGAAAAAGAGCAACATGGATACGAGAGCAAACTAAAGTAGAGGATATTCTAACATGTAAGAAAATGAAATATATATTGGCAGGACATATAATGAGAAAACCAAGATATAAGGACTAAAAAGAATAACAGAATGGGTCCTTCGAGATTGCAAATGAACCAAGGGAAAGACGAGAAGACAGTGGATTCATGAGCCCAGAAAATTTTCTGGTATATATATATATATATATATATATATATATATATATATATATATATATATATATATGTATAGATATAAACACACTCATACACACACACACACACACACATATATATATATATATATATATATATATATATATATATATATATATATATATATATACAAATTACATAAGACTGTGGTCATTCCTCTAATTGCATTTTCATTCAGTTCCGTATATGTAAATTTACATTATTTTAAAGAATAAAATTTTTATTTCACGTAGTTTTGTTAAGAAGTCTTATGTAATGTCGTTTAAAGGTATACTGTATGACACACGATAGGGATTTCATCATGTTTTCGAGTGCTTCGAAGAATCATGAAATTTTTTTTTTCTTAATGTTAAGAGAGGAGGTGGGCGGAGTTACCTGAAACAGTTGCCTCGACAAACAACGATAGTGCCCCTTCTTCAAATTGCTAAGTTGGTAACCTTACGCCGCTAGAACCATGCCCTCCCCTTCCCCCACTACGCGAATGATTTACTAGAAATTTCTAGAGTGAATTACCTTAATATACAAGGGCCTAGCAATACATAGGATACAGAGAGATCCAGCCCAACCCTCAGAAGAGCCATCGTCAGACAGTCCTCTCCAGCATCTATTCAGCTACTACGTATCTCCTCTCTAACGTGCATAGTGTTTTCCTCTTCAACGTGCATTGTGTTTTCTCTCAAATGTGAATAGTGTATGTTCAAATATTGAAATTTCTGTGGTTTAAGTTAATAAAATGCCGTGTTCATGTGAGTACCGGAATATTAAAAAAATTAATTGATTTTTGTGACTGGCCCTGGGAGATTAGGTTGAACAGTGAAGTGTACATATTTTGTTTAACCGTTCGGTCACCTTGTGTGAGCCAAAGGACATAAGAGTAACAGATAAGTATATGCAAGTGTAGATTAGATTTATTTTCTAGAGTCTTAAAGTGTCAACTTTTTTTATTAATTGTCAAAATTAAAAATTTCCATAAAATAATTTCTAGTGAAACAAGTGATTGTATAATTTTATTGAAGTGTCTTACTTTTTGTCTTAGTGTAAGGTTTAGTTCAGCTTTAATATTTCGAGTGATTAATTTTAGGTGTTAACTTTGAATTGTTAATTTTTTATAGAATATATTTATATTTGTAAGGTGTGTATTATATCTATCACCAATAATTAGTATCAGAGCTTTGCTCATATCCCCTGACCAAGAACCGAAGTAAGAGGGTGATTTAAGAATAGTTCCCGTTAAAAGTAAAGTAGTAACCCAGTTTTGTTTCGAGTGTAAAGTAAAGAGACCTTTTAGATATTCAGAGTTCATATATATTATTGTCAGGGAACTGCGAATTATTCTCAGAGCTCGGAGGTAGTATCAGTATGTAATATCAGGTAAGTTTCTTGAATTTACGTATCTATTCGTAATATATATATAATATATATATATATATATATAGAGTATATATATATATATATATATATATATATATATATATATATATATATATATATATATATATATATATATATATATATATATATATATATATATATATATATATATATATATATATATATATATATATATATATATATATATATATATATATATATATATATATATATATATATATATATATATATATATATATATATATATATCCTCATCATCATCTCCTCCTACGCCTATTGATGCAAAGGGCCTCAGTTAGATTTTGCCAGTCATCTCTATCTTGAGCTTTTAAATCAATACTCCTCCATTCTTCATCTCAAACTTCACGTTTCATAGTCCTCAACCATGTAGGTATGAGCTTTCCAACTCTTCTACTGCCTTGAGGAGCCCAGTTGAAAATTTGGTGAACTAACCTCTCTTGAGGAGTGCAAAGAGCATGCCCAAACTATCTCCTTCTGCCCTTCACCATGATCTCATCCACATATGGCACTCGAGTAATCTCTCTGATAGTTTCATTTCTAATCCTGTCCTGCCATTTAACTCCCAATATTCACCTGAGGGGTTTGTTCTCAAATCTAAAAAATCTGTTGGATATTGTTTCATTGTCATACCACGACACATGTCCATACAGTAACACTGATCTCACTAAACTGATATATAGCCTATTTTTTTGTGCAATTTCAAGCAATTTGTTTTCCAAATGTTATCTAACCTAGCCATTGTCCGATTTGCTTTCTTCAATCTCACATTAAACTCTAATTCTAAAGACCCTGTATCAGAGATCATAGTTCCTAAATATTTAAATGATTCTACTTCACTAATCCTTTCTCCTTGCAATGATATTTCATTTTCCACTGCACATTCCATTATGATCTCTGTCTTTCTTCTATTCATCTTGAGCCCAATCTCGTTTGATATTTCATGCGTTCTGGTAAGCAAGAATTGCAAATCCTGTTGTGTTCTGCCAATAAGGACAGCGTCATCAGCATACTCTCATACTCTCTCTCTCTCTCTCTCTCTCTCTCTCTCTCTCTCTCTCTCTCTCTCTCTCTCTCTCTCTCAATATATATATATATATATATATATATATATATATATATATATATATATATATATATATATATATATATATATATATATATATATATATATATATATATATATATTTATATATATATGTATACATATGTACATATATAATCATGGTATGTGTATTTATGTAAAATTATATGTATGTACATATATATATATATATATATATATATATATATATATATATATATATATATATATATATATGAATATAGTAAGAACTTCTTACTCTAACTTAGAAATTTCTTTTGAATGATAATTTTTACGAAAAATAAGTTACTAAACATATCCAATTTAATATCTTTGAACCTTATAGCATCTTTTCATTTTTTTCTGAAGTAGAGCTAGACAAGTAAATTTTCGGCAATAGGTGGGGTTGGCTTTACGCCCCCTGCCCCCTACTCCTCCACCCATGTATAACAATTGAAAAAATCAAATAGATCACATTGCCATTAATAAAGAGAGGAGGAGGAATCTGAGAAATGTAAGAAGCTACAGAGGTGTGGATATTGGTAGTGATCACCAGCTCCTCATTGCCCCACTGAAATTAAAACTGAAAGCAGCAAACAGAAATGTAGATAGAATACCAAGGTCTGATACAACTAAGCTTCTAGAGAAAGAGCATAGAGAAAATTTGTAATTGAATGTAGGAATGGATTTGCAGTCTTAGAGACTTTAACAAACGAAGAGCAGATAGTGAAGTTTTGGGACATGCAGTTACAAGGATACTTGGGATACTATAAAGAGAAGATAAAAAGAGAAATTTAGTGTTGAAGGTTTTCGAGGAAGACTAGAGAGAATATTCAGACAGGAAAGCAGATGAGGCTGACAAAGCTATGAATTCAGGTAGTGGCTATGGTGTACGAATTGCTCATAAAATTATTAATGAAATCTCTACTGGGGCTTAAAAACAATCATATACTGGATCTGTTATAACAACAGAAGATGAAGAAAGGCCATGTTGGATGGAACACTTTATTGAGGCCATGAATAGGAGATATAAAGGGAATAATTTGGCTGATATACCTCAAGCTGAGGAAGATCTGGATATGCCCTTGAATGAATTCAGTATGTTTGAAGTCAAAGCTACCATTAAAAAACTCAAGAGATGAAAAGCCCCTGGATAAAATGGAATAACTTCTGAGATGATTTTAGCTGAAAATCAAGTCTCCCAGAATCCTTACATGATTATTTTGTAGAATGTGGCATGAAGAGGCAAAACCTGATGAATGGGAGCTACGAGTGTTGGTGAAAATGGCAAAAGAAAAAGACATCTGACTGATTGTAATAATTACAGAGGAAACATACTTACGTCAGTTGTCATGGGAATATATAGTATGCTCATTCTAAATAGACTAGAGAGAATGATTGATGAAAAGCTCAGAGATGAACAAGTAGGATTTTGAAAATTGAGAATTTGAACTGACCAAATTTCCATTTTAAGACGTGTGGTGCAGCAATGTGTAAAATATTGAAATCCAGATGGCATTTGATGACTATGAAATAGCCTTTGATATTGCGTATCGGCCAATTTTATGGAGAGTGTTGCTTTATTATGGAGTTCCCCATAAATATGGAAATTTGATCAAGTCTGTTCATGAACATAGCTAGTGATAATCTAATGTTAATGGAGTCCTATCAAATTAGTTTCCTAAGAACAGTGGAGTATTCCAAGGGAATGTGTTATCACCCTTGTTGTTTATCCTCCTCATGGATTTTGTAATGTATCACTCACTTTATTTAAAATTCTGTACATATTGTTTTTGTTATAATTCTTGTTAATCTATTTTTTAAGTATGATGTCTTTTTTTATTTCTATTAATTCCTATGCGGTCTGGAGACATTGAGCAAAATTCGGGCCCAGTACGTCCTGGGTTTCGTCAATGTCGTCTTCTGTATTGCAATATTCGTTGTCTTCAAGCAAATATTCAAGACCTTACAGTTGCGTCCAGACAGTATGATATTCCTTTGTGCTCAGAAACTTTGGTTTCTAATATGAGGCACTCATCTGAGCTCCTTATAACTGATTTTAAGAAGCCAATAATGTTGAAACGAGATGCCATCCCTAGGGCTAGGGGAATAGCGGTGTACATTAGGACTGAGTACTCTGCTTGCCATAAGTCCTGCTATCAATGTGGATGTCATGAGATTCAGCTTATAAAAGTTTGTGGCAGGCATAACAACTTCTATTTGTGTTCGATCTACCGGAATCCAGAGATGGATGATTCTATCTTCGATTGTCTTCTTACCATTATGGCTAAGATAAAAGAAGGTGATAGAAAGACTTCTTCTGTCTTCGTTGATGATTTTAATACTCACCATAGGGAGTGGTTAAGTTCTATCTCTCCTACCGATCGCCATGGCCTAAGAGGTTTAGACTTTGCCTCTGGTTCAGGCTGTGAGCAAAACAAATGAAGCTACTCACTGGTCTGGTAATTGCTTGGACCTCGTATACACTGACTCCCCTGGCATTATAACTAGTAAGGCTGGTTCTCAGTCGGGACATCTGATCATACCTTGATTTCATTAGTAGTGAAGACTGAGCAGCCTGTCCCTGATGTATCATACTCTTGTAAAATTTAAATGAAATCCCAAGCAGACTAGAAAGGATTTTGCATGATCTTTTGTGCTTGAATTGGTCACAATTATATAGTAGTATAGATCCTGTTTTCCCTTTGAATGGAATGAGAATCTAGTCAACCAAATTCATAGGTGTATCTCTTCTTGTGTGCTAAGGTACCGAGTGGAGGACAAACCGTGATTCAATGATGATTGTAGACGTGCTTATTTGGAGAAGCAGGAGACCTATCATTTTTGGAAGGGTAACAGATCAGATTTTACCTGGAATAACTTTACTCAGCTTCGAGCTTTTGCTCAGAGAGTTTATGCCTCAACTGAAAAGAGTATAATTTAACCATAAAAGAAACCCTTTCTGGTACAACTCAGAAACATAAATGGTGGTCTACCCTTAAATATGCACTCTTAGGTGTTGATGCAACATTTCCTCCTTTACTTAAACCAGATGGCTCAGTCACTCACTGTCCAAAGGAAAGGGCAACCCTTTTGGCTGATGTTTTTGACAATAAACAGAGTAATGAAAAATTTTAACTTCCTCATTCCTGCTTTCCTGAGGCTAAACTAACTAGTTTAGCTTTTCAATATCATGAAATTAAAGCTTTGTTGATGGACCTTGATGCTTATTGAGGTGTAGACCCAAATGGTATTTTTCCTTTGTTTTTTATAAAGACAGAAGATTTCTTAGCTCCAAAGTTATCTGTTATTTAGCAAGAAGAGGAGCTTTTAGCACTTGTTGGAGAATTGTAATGTTACTCCTCTATGTATATGTGTTTGTGGTAGCTCAAGTCCCACTGATTACCGCCCAATTTCCATAACTCCCATATTATCTAAAGTTTTTGAACGTCTTCTGGCAAAACCTCTTAATATAGTTTGCAATTTGGTTTTCGTAAAGGCGTTGGAGCATGTGATGCCCTTCTTACAATCTCCAATGCTGTACAGAAATCCCTTGATTGTGGTCAGGAAGTTCGTATGATTGGCCTTGATTTTAGTGCTGCCTTTGACCGTGTTAATCATGAGGCCCTTGTTTTCAAACTCAAACAGTTGGGGGTGGGTAGTTCGTTTCTTAGCATTATTATTAATTTTTTAAGTAATAGATCTCAAAGTGTTGTTTTTGATGGGCACCATAGTGAGTAGAGGAATGTGATATCCGGTGTTCCACAGGGTAGTGTTTTTGGCCCATTACTTTTCATACTAGGCTATATACACATGACATGTGGTTTGGCCTAGAAAAAAAGCTGGTTGCATATGCAGATGATGCTACTCTCTTTGCATCAATTCCATCCCCTGAATGTAGATCTGGGGTTGGTGAATCCCTTGATAGAGATTTAGCTAAAATTAGTGCATGGTGCAAATTGTGGGGGGGTATGATTGTAAGTAGGTCAAGGACGGTGGCTCCTCAACATCCAGATCTCAGTATTGATAATGTTTCTTGAAATCTGTAAGACTCTTTTAAAATTTTAGGTGTGATTATTGACAGCAAATTTACTTTCGAGAAACACATTAGGTCTGCATCTTCTTAAATTGCACAAAAATTGGCTTATTGAGAAAGTCTTTTAGGATTTTCGGTGATCAATCTATTCTGAAGAAGTGTTTTAATTCTTTCATTCTATCTTGTTTTGAGTATTGTCTGGACTTCAGCTGCTGATTCTCATCTTAATTTGTTGGACAGAAACTTACAGTCTATTAAATTTCTTTTTTCTGATCTTTGGCACCGTCGTTCAATTAATTCCTTATGCATGTTGCATAAGATTTTTCATGACTCTGACCATCCTTTACATTCGGATATCCTTGGACAATTCTATCCTGTTCTTAATACTAGACAGGCAGTTAATTCCAATAGACAGGCCTTCTCCATCATGAGGCTCAATACTACACAGTAGAATTTATTCCAGCTGTTACCAAGTTGTGGAACGATTTTCCTAATCGGGTAGTTGAATCAGTAGAACTTCAAAAGTTCAAAGATGAAGCAAATGTTTTTATGTTGACCAGGCTTACTTGAGTCTTTTTATAGTTTATATATTACATATCTGTTTTTGACGTTGTTAATAGTTTATATATGACAGATCTGTTTTGACGTTGTTACTGTCTTTAGAATGATTTATTGTTAATTTGTTCTCATCATTTATTTATTTCCTTATTTCCTTTCCTCACTGGGCTATTTTTCCCTATTGGAGCCTTCGGGCTTATAGCATCTTGCTTTTCCAACTAGGGTTGTAGCTTGGCTAGCAATAATAATAAATATAAAACAGTTGGGATGGTGAAGAAGGAATGGACTGCATTTGTAATAGGAAATACACTATCTAGGGTATGCTGATGACGCTGTCCTTATTAGTAAAATGCCACAGGACTTGCAGAGTTTGCTTACCAGAATCCATGAATTATCAAATGAGGTTGGGCATAACATAAATAGAAGAAAGACAGTGATGATAAGACCGTAATATGCAATGGAATATGAAATATCATTGGGAGGAGAAAGTATTAATGAGATGCAATCATTTGAGAGTTGAGGAACAATGATTTTTAATACAGGGTCCTAAGGAATGGAGTTTAATGAAAGACTGAACAAAGGAAATCACACAATGGCTATGTTATGTAAAATTTGACAATAAAATTGCCTGAAATTACATATAAAAATCAAGCTATATATCAGTTTAATGAGATCAGTGTTACTGTATGAACACGAGTCGTGGTATGACAATGAAACAATATCCAACAGATTTTTTCGATTTGAGAGCAAAGCCCTCAGAAGAATATGGGGAGTTGAATGGCAGGACAGGATTAGAAATGAAACCATGAGAGAGAATACCCAAGTGTCATTATATGGATGAGATCATGATGAGGGGTAGAGATTTGTTCACCAAATTTTCAACTGGACTCCACAAGGCACTAAAAGCTCCAGGCCTACATGGCTAAGGACTCTGAAGTATGAAGTAGGAGTTGATAAATGGAGAAGTATTGAATTAAAAGCTCAAGATAGAGATGACTGACAAAATATCTAACTGAAGCTCTTTATCATAAAAAGGAACATGGAAAATGAACATGGAGAAGCCTAAATGGAGAAACGAAAAATAAAATAGATTTC
>NC_090733.1:62197920-62225727 GCF_036898095.1 Palaemon carinicauda
AAATTAAAATCTCGAATATTAGGGATAAGATTACAATAAACATATGTGTTTATGCATTTAAGTATTCATATATATATATATATATATATATATATATATATATATATATATATATATATATATATATATATATACATATATATATATATATATATATATATATATATATATATATATATATATATATATATATATATATATATATATATATATATATATATATGAATATAATTACAGTTTTTTGTATTTTCCTCAAGCCTGATTGGAGGTGTGTTAAGTCGGAGAAATTTCTTTGGATTTTGCCAGCCACCAATACGCCATGGATTAAATAAAAGTGTACACACACATACACACACACATATATATATATATATATATATATATATATATATATATATATATATATATATATATATATATATATATATATATATATATATATATATATATATACCAAGGCACTTCCCCCAATTTTGGGGGGTAGCCGACATCAACAAATGAAACAAAACAAAAAGGGAACCTCTACTCTCTACTTTCCTTCCAGCCTGACAAGGGACTCAACCGAGTTCAGCTGGTACTGCTAGGGTGCCACAGCCCACCCTCCCCCGTTATCCACCATAGATGAAGCTTCATAATGCTGAATCCCCTACTGCTGCTACCTCTGCGGTCATCTAAGGCACCGGAGGAAGCAGGAGGGCCTACCGGAACTGCGTCACAATTGCTCGACAATCATTTTTATTTCTAGCACGCTCGTTTGCCTCTCTCACATCCATCCTCCTATCACCCAGAGTTTTCTTCACTCCATCCATCCACCCAAACCTTGTCCTTCCTCTTGTACTTCTCCCATCAACTCTTGCATTCATCACCTTCTTTAGCAGACAGCCATTTTCCATTCTCTCAACATAGCCAAACCACCTCAACACATTCATATCCACTCTAGCTGCTAACTCATTTCGTACACCCGTTCTCACCCTCACCACTTCGTTCCTAACCCTATCTACTCGAGATACACCAGCCATATTCCTAAGACACTTCATCTCAAACACATTCAATTTCTGTCTCTCCGTCACTTTCATTCCCCACAACTCCGATCCATACATCACAGTTGGTACAATCACTTTCTCATATAGAACTCTCTTTACATTCATGCCCAACCGTCTATTTTTTACTACTCCCTTAACTGACCCCAACACTTTGCAACCTTCATTCACTCTCTGACGTACATCTGCTTCCACTCCACCATTTGCTGCAACAACAGACCCCAAGTACTTAAACTGATCCACCTCCTCAAGTAACTCTCCATTCAACATGACATTCAACCTTGCACCACCTTCCCTTCTCGTACATCTCATAACTTTACTCTTACCGACATTAACTCTCAACTTCCTTCTCTCACACATTCTTCCAAATTCTGTCACTAATCGGCCAAGCTTCTCTTCTGTATCTGCAACCAGTACAGTATCATCCGCAAACAACAACTGATTTACCTCCCATTCATGGTCATTCTCATCTACCAGTTTTAATCCTCGCCCAAGCACTCGAGCATTCACCTCTCTCACCACTCCATCAACATACAAGTTAAACAACCACGGTGACATCACACATCCCTGTCTCAGCCCCACTCTCACCGGAAACCAATCACTCACTTCATTTCCTATTCTAACACATGCTTTACATATATATATATATATATATATATATATATATATATATATATATATATATATATATATATATATATATATATATATATATATATATATATATATATATATATATATATATATATATATATATATATATATATATATGTATGTATATATATATATATATATATATATATATATATATATATATATATATATATATATATATATATATATATATATATATTATGACTAGCGAATTACGTAAATTCCTAAGCTCCCAAACTCACTTGCTTTATATCACATATTCTGATACACAAGAGAAAACCTCCAAGCTCGGAGAATAATATGCAATTCCTAGACGATATTATATATGAACACTGAATATCTAAAGGTCTCTTTACATTATATTCAATAAAAAAACTGGGTGATTTCTTTACTTTTCACAGGGACTATCCTAAAACTAACCTCTCACTTCGGTTCTTAGTCAGGGGATACGAACAAAGCACTGAAATAAGTATGGATGATCGGAATAATACACACTTTAAGAAATATATATGTTCTATAAAAAGGAAAATTCAAATATAATACCAAAAATAAATCTCTCGAAATTTAGATCTGAACTAGACCTTAGGATTAAGACAAAATTGACACTTTAAGAATTATACAATCACTTGTTTCACTGGAAATTAATTTATGAAAATATCTAAATTTGACAATTCATGAAAAAGGTTGACACTTCAACACTATTGTAAATAAACAGTAATTGCACTTACATATATGTAACTGTTAATCTTACGTCCTTTGGGCTCACACAAGGTTACCGAATTGTTAGGGAAAAATAAATACACTTCACCTTTTAACCAAATCTCACAGGGCCAGTCACAAAAACCAATCAATAAATGTTACAATCTAAACTGTAATCACAAATACACTTTAATTCTTTCAAAATCAAAATTACAAAAATTCCACAGTCTGAACAAACACTATACACATTTGAGAGAAAACACTATGCACACGTGAGAGAAAACACTTGCACGTTGGAGAGGAAATTTGTAGTGCCTGAATAGATGCTTGAGAGAGGATTGGCGGATGTTATCTATTTCAGAAGGTCAGGCTGGATCTCTCATTCCTAAGCATGGGTAGGTCCTATATATATCATCCAAATGCTCTCTGGAATATTCCAGTTGATTCCAGCAACAAGGTCCGGGCGGTTCCTCGTGGTGTCAGGTTGCAAACTTAGCAGTTTGAAGAGGGGGTTCCATTCATCGTCCACAAGGCAACACTCTCGGCTAACTCCACCCACCTCCTCTCATAAGATTAAAGAAAGAATAATCTTTAGTCTAGATTTAGAATCTTAATGCATTTCGTAACCACGTAGAAACAAGATGCAATCCCTAGCATGTGTCATACAGCATACCTTTTAACAAAATTAAATAAGACTTCGTAACAAAAGTACGTGAAATGAAAATTTAATTCTTTAAAGTGATGTAAATTTATACATACGGGACTGAATGAATGTATAACTAAATGAATGACAACAGCCTTATGTAACTTATATATATTAACTTAGTTAAACAGGAGTAGAACTCACCTTACAAACTTGCTATACATCTCTTATATACACAAATGAAATACGTGAATAAAATAATATAGACCAGCTTCGTATGAATATGCATATATATATATATATATATATATATATATATATATATATATATATATATATATATATATATATATATATATATATATATATATATATATACATATATATATATATATATATATATATATATATATATATATATATATATATATATATATATATATATATATATATATATATATATATATTCATATTATATATATATATATATATATATATATATATATATATATATATATATATATATATATATATATATATATATATGCATTTTGCTGCGAAATTCATATTATCTATTGATTGTTTCTGTCATAAGTTTTTTGTTAGTGACCCTGAAGAGCCGCAAAAATGTTGGTATAGAAGCTGGCAACCTAAAGTTCTAAAAATATTATTATTGAAGTTGATAATCCCTTATCTAAATAGCTGCCACTATAAAATGAAGCGCCAGGCCCAGATAATGAGTTACTCCTTTCTTCACAGGATATGAGGTAATGTCAAGATAACTTTGGTAGATTTAAGACTTAGTCGTTAAGGCTCGTGTGAGAGAATTTTTAGTTGCAGCAAGTATAGCGCCATAGCTAGTAAGACTATTATTTGTGCACTTAATTTTTCCTGAATTATAATCATAATAGTTCCCACACGCATACAACATTACGAAGTCCCTTCAAATACACTAGTGCTGATATTTTTACATTTAATTGCAACCAAAATGTTACATCAATTCTAAGGTAATGCCCTTTCCTTTGAAGGATTCAGTATTAGTAAGGGTATTCAAATACCATTGAGCCTTGGCATGGTTATCTAAGACGTAAGTGCTGACATAGTCCTGGGTCATATTTAACGTGAGAGAGAGAGAGAGAGAGAGAGAGAGAGAGAGAGAGAGAGAGAGAGAGAGAGAGAGAGAGAGAGAGAGGGGTGGGGGCTGGGGGTGGAGGGATTACACTCCCAATTTCCCTAAAATACAATCATTGATATATAATCAAGGCGCTCAGAAGTTAAATCTTTTCGACCGACATCCAATCCCTTATCAAACGGATGCGTAAAACGGTGTCAATATTTCAGATATGATTCGTTTTGTTGCATCTCTGTTGGCACTCGCCGCTTCTTGCCTTGGACAGTGGGACCCAGGCGTGACAAATGGACAAGTAAGTTCTGTTTCTTTTAGAATTCCATCAGTAACATTTACTTTTCGATACGTAAATCGAAATTTTCAAGCCTATTACGCTGTCTTCAGTTTTCATTTTTAAATTTTTCAATATCAATAATAGTTTATGACTCTTCATCATAAAATAATAAAAAAAAAAAGAAACTGAAATTGAGTGGTGCATCACTGTCATAGGCGTTCGACTTACAGGAATATTCCACACCTTTCATTACGTCACAAAGGAATATTTGACTTTAATAATCCTTTTCGTTTGTTTCCACAGGCGATCGTTCATCTTTTTGAATGGCCGTGGAAGGACATCGCTCGAGAATGTGAGGAATTCCTCGGACCCAAAGGGTTTGGTGGTGTTCAGGTAACCAAAATAAATTCTGAATGGCTGCTGATCTGTCAGGGCTAACGTCCAGATAACCTCTGCCAATTGAGGTTTTATATATATATATATATATATATATATATATATATATATATATATATATATATATATATATATATATATATATATATATATATATATATATATATATATATATATATATATAGATAGATAGAGAGAACTATAGATAGATAGATAGATAGATAGTTAGATAAATATATAGATACAAAAAAAGATAGTTATACCCACTATATTGGAACCATGATTTATTTAGTCCAATATTCATTATGTTTTGAGAGTTTCTTGGGTGAATCAATTTTCATCTTTATGGAAACTCATAAAAATTTAAAGCACCAAACAGGAATATCAACGAGTCATTAACAAACACATCTGTAAGTAATCAGTGGTTTGACGTTATGTATTCTTTTTTTTTTTTTTTGCAATTTACTGCAAATATTAATTGAATCTTTTATATGCGAAGGTAAAATAGAGCCTAAAATCGGAGATTGTAATCTTACTAAATGTTTTGATAAGTTATATCTAAAAGGCCTTATTATATTACCCGGTTTATGAGTTTTATTCAAAACATAGATTAGCCAATGACATTACAGTAAAAATTAACGAATCAATCAAGGATTTTTAATGCTTTAGAATTGGTTTCAAGTTTTTGTTAAAATCCTTGATAACTTCTCTGGAATTAGTTCCTAATTTCTGAATACTTTCTCCTATTTCAGTCTTTATTTCACCTTAACAGATATAGAAGAATTCGTTGATCTTTACGATAAACTACAAAATAAAAGCATAGTGTCCAACCACAGACTACTCAGTTTTAATGTAATATTAATGAGTTATTGGATATTCTGTCGGGTACTTTAGAGTTTAGAGTATAGATTGTTATGAGTTACCATTACCAACCGATGTTATTATTGAACTCATTTGTGTGTGTATCAAAAAGTGTAAATTTAGCTTTAAAATTAAATCTTAATTTTGACGGTTTTTGTGCTGCTATTGATTTATTGGTTCCATCCATAAAATGGTCCATAAAAATTGAAAAAAAAAATGGCAGTATTTCGTTCTTAGCGTTTTTCCTGGTCAGTTAGGCCAATAAATATTGATTTTCCATATTTAGAAATCCAACTAAGCACCTACCATACAATCATTATATTCAGTCCATTCTTAAAAAAAAAAAAAAAAAAAAAAATCTTATTTTCCGCTATCTACATTAAGAACAAGCGAGCCCTTTATATTACATAGTAGAAGATGAGTTTACCCAAATTGAAAAAATTACTGCAAATTTTGTTATCCAAAGCATTTTCTTTTAAAGAAAACTGTATTAATGAACCAAAGAAAACATATTGTGATTTTCCAGTTAGAGAAAAAGGGAGCAATGAATTACACTCTTTGTTTACCATTCCATGAATGTTTTTCACACAGTAATACCACTTAAAAAAATAGGCATAAGGGTAATGCTTAAATATAGCAGCACATTGAACGAAATGTTAATTAACAATATCACTGGGAATGAAAATAATGAGATATATATAGCCCTCCAAGTTTAGAATGTTATTCATTTTATTTCTTTTAGAAAACTTAGAGAATTATTTTTTGGAAATCAAACACCATACGATGGCAGTTTTCTTGGGGTTCATTAACAATACTTTGGTTGTCTATAGGGACTTAATTCAAGTCATAGAACCGTTTGGGATAAGAAGAAGACATCACTTTATATTATTGACACTATTCAAAGAAATATTGTTGAATCCTTTTTAATTACCTTTAACCAATGTCAGAATTTGATTCTCAGCCAAAGTCTGTTTTCCAGTAATCCTGTGTTATCCTCTTTTCTTAAATTCACTTTGTCTGGAATCTTTACCAAAACTGACCATTTAAGGAAACCATTTACTATATAGAAACTGTTCCATTGTTATTTTATTCTCATTTTGAATTCAAGGATTTCACTTAAAAGACAAGTCAAGTCTTATCACTTTGCCCTTTGTTACTATACAGTAATACATATTTTTTTGCTCATCACGTGACAGCTGCTGCGATATCTACACGCACGCGTGCACGCACACACATACTGTATATATATGTATATATATATATATATATATATATATATATATATATATATATATATATATATATATATATATATATATATATACATATATATATATATATATATATATATATATATATATATATATATATATATATATATATATATATGTACATATATATGCATATATTTATGCATATATATGGATATATATATATATATATATATATATATATATATATATATATATATATATATATATATATATA
This sequence comes from Palaemon carinicauda, assembly GCF_036898095.1. Lineage (NCBI taxonomy): Eukaryota > Metazoa > Arthropoda > Malacostraca > Decapoda > Palaemonidae > Palaemon > Palaemon carinicauda. The sequence continues at coordinate 62,205,105 of NC_090733.1, forward strand.
TATATAAATATATATTTATATATATATATGTATGTATATATATATATATATATATATATATATATATATATATATATATATATATATACATAAATATATATATGTGTGTGTGCGTGTGTGCGTGTATATATATATATATATATATATATATATATATATATATATATATATATATATATATATATATATATATATATATTTATATATATATATATATATATATATATATATATATATATATATATATATATATATATATATATATATATACAGTATATATGTTTATATTAATATCTAGTTATCTATCTATCTATCTATCTATATATATACATATATGTGTATATATATATATATATATATATATATATATATATATATATATATATATATATATATATATACATATACATATATATATAAACATATATAAATATATATATATATATATATATATATATATATATATATATATATATATATTCACATATGTGTGTATATTTACATATATATGTATATATATATATATATATATATATATATATATATATATATATATATATATATATATATATATATATATATTCACATATGTGTGTGTATATTTACATATATATGTATATATATATATATATATATATATATATATATATATATATATATATATATATATATATTCACATATGTGTGTGTATATTTACATATATATGTATATATATATATATATATATATATATATATATATATATATATATATATATATATATATATATATATATATATATATATTCACATATGTGTGTGTATGTTTACATATATATGTATATATATAAATATATATATATATATATATATATATATATATATATATATATATATATATATATATATATATATATGTATGTATGTATATATATGTCATCAGTCATAAGAACTCCACTTCTGGACAATTTCCTTTTAGACATGACCTCCCACTCGCACCTGTTTATGGTCTTTCTATGCCAGTTTATACCCACAATCCATCGCCTTCTTCTCTTCCTCCCCTTGCTTTGTTTGCAATCTTTATGGAACCATTTTACATTTTTGGTTCATCTATTATCTATCGTTCTCCTTATGTCCTGTATGGTCAGCACATGTAAGTAGAACGACATTTCTTTTTCTTACATGTTTACATTAGTTTGTTCTCTTATCCATGTTTCTCGTTTTCAGTCTCTTAGTGTTATTCCTATGATTTTTCTTTCCATTGCACTTTAGTAAGGCTTCAAGTTTGTGATGCATAAGTCAAAACCGTTAGGACCATCTCATTAAATACTTTTCTTATAGAAGGTGGCATCTTATTGTACGTTTCATAATCTCATTTCTTTTACCAAAAGCTCTCCATCCCATGGTTATCCTTCCTTTAATTTCGGTCTCATGTCTTGGGGAAATGCTTACTCTCTGTCCTAAGTACGTATATACATTAAAAAGCTATATTTCGGTTTTCTCTACTCTAATCTCTTATCATTCACAATTCCTTCTATGATTTACTAATCATAACTATATCAACTGCAAATCTAAATTCTTAGAATAAAGGAATTAGTATAATGATAAAGTTTTTCCAAGCTATAGGTTTAGAGTATTCCTGCAGACATTTGGTGTAAAGTTCAGTGAGTTTACTACTACGAAATCTCCTCCACCTGTTAGTAAATCCTTCTATAAGCCATCTACTCCTGCTGGTTTGCCTCATTTAATGCTTTCTTCACTTATATATATATATATATATATATATATATATATATATATATATATATATATATATATATATATATACATATATATATATATATATATATATATATATATATATATATATATATATATATATATATATATATATATATCTTTCTTCGTGGCCAAGTGGTGATCTTTCTTCGTGGCCAAGTGGTTTAGTCACTGTGTATACAAGCTTGCCGACCAGGGTTCGATTCCCTGCCGGTCACAAGCTCTTGTCTTTGTGTGATTTCGCCTGGGGCTCTGATCCCGAGGTCGTTAAGAGAATCCAGACATTAATGTATCAAAAATATATATGGCTTATTTGAATATATATATATATGTGTGTGTGTGTGTGTATGTGTATTATAGCATGAAAGGAAAAAAGAAAAGACTTGAATGAAGTTATCGAAAGCACTAATTTCATTCTAGTATTTTAACTTTTCTCTTGTAGCTATATAACATTATCTTATGCTCATCACGTGTCTGTTTCGGGATTTCTTCAAACACACACACGATGGTTTTATACAGTATGTATATATATATATATATATATATATATATATATATATATGTATGTATATATATATACTGTATATATATATATATATATATATATATATATATATATATATATATATATATATATATATATATATATATATATATATATATATATACTGTATATATATGTATATATATATATATATATATATATATATATATATACATATATATATATATATATATATATATATATATATATATATATATATATATATATATATATATATATATATATATAACCATCCCTTTTATGTCAATAATATTTGGGTCATGCATCTAGGTTTCGCCACCAAGCGAGAACGTCATTGTGCATCAAGGTTCAGTCACACGACCATGGTGGGAGCGATATCAGCCTGTGTCTTACCAACTTATAACTCGATCGGGAGACGAAGAGGCATTCAAGGATATGGTCACAAGATGTAACAACGTAGGAGTTAGGTAAGAAAAAGTATCAAGTATTTTGAACAAAACTTTGTAGAACACATTGATAACCATCAAATGAGTTTCGGTTTTAAGAATAAAAGTAAACTGTTCATCGGATAAGAAGTCGTCAACAATATATATATATATATATATATATATATATATATATATATATATATATATATATATATATATATATATATATATATATATATATATATATATATATATATATATATATATATAGGTGTCTCATTTTTTGCACTCTTTGCAACGTACTAAATAGCACTGGCATCTTAAAAGCAGCTACACTGCATTGTTTCTTCTTTCATTTTATTGTAATTTCGACGTTTTCTTCTTATGTAAAATCAGAATGAGAGACGTTACGCATAAAAAGTAAATTACATCGAGCCCAAAAAAGGCCAGCATAAGTTTGCGAGTATTTCGTGCATTGGGTAGAGAGCTATAGGGTTTATAACCATATACTAACTATGGGACATTTAATTGATTATTACTGTTAAACAGCTCATTTTCGAACTTTAATTAATTTGTTATCTTGGGTATCGATAAAGGAAAAGTAATAAAGTGTTATCTTCTATAGAATCTACGTAGACGTTGTCATCAATCACATGACGGGAGGATGGCCCCAAGGCACAGTGGGCACGGGAGGCACGACTTTTGATTCCAGTGCTGAAAGTTATCCTGGAGTGCCCTACTCAGGTTTCGATTTCAACGATGGCAACTGCCATACTTCATCAGGAACCATCGAGGATTACGGCGATGCCAACCAGGTAACGAATAATAGCATCGAAACTTTCCGTTTAAATTCAGCTTTGTTTTTAAAGACTTGAATGCCTAATACTGCGGATTCTAAAAGCAGAATGTTATTCGACCAGATGAAGAAAAGACACGTGAAAGCAAAATTTGTTTGAGAAACTATGTATAATATATTTCTATGATATACATTTCTTTTTCTGAGAATGCAGTACTATATCATTTAGGCAAAGATTGCAAGGTTTCCAGAGACATAATTTGGTTTTGCGAATAAAACACTACTGCCTTTAAAATTCTAAATGACCCCATAGAAAAATAGATGAACATGCAACTCATCAATCATTTGACTTGCAATCAACTTATTAATATCTAAACGTAAATTCAGAGCGTAGGCAATTAAATGGTACTAGTTCTGAAGCAGTGGTATACTTCAAATGCCACGTAACTGGATAATTAATTAAATAAGAGAAAAAAATACTGGATTGTTATTTTATTGTAAGTAATGCATATCATGCTTCTATACTATTTGGAGCGAGGAATTGTAAGTTGAGCACTTACTTAGACAAAACGGCATTAATTTATTTTTTTATTTTTATTTTAGGTTCTAAATGTTATGTGTTGCAGGCAGCGCTTCTAGATATCTATCTAAAAAATACCTTCATGTTATAATTTATTTAAATTGGTCCTTTAGTAAGGAAGAGTTTACAAGGAAAAGCTTCGGAACAATTTTCTTGTAACCACTAGATATTCTTATGGAGTCACTTACCTATAGCACAGAAAGCTGAAGATCTTTAATAGTGCAACCAAAGATTGATTTTCTAAATGTAGACACCAGGACCGGGTTTCTCTTGGTTCAAGCACACAGCCATATTTTTGACACCCCAAAAATTAAATAAGCGAAAACAGAACACCAATAACTCAAATATGAATTGATATCTTTTGGGGATGCCTTTTAGGGGATGGGGATGCCTTATGGGGTTTGGTTTAGTAAATATTCAAGTGATAATCAATTTTTTTTTTTTTCAGTAGTTAGCTGAGATGAAAAGACTTTTTTTTTTCAACAGGCAATTAAGATGAAATATTCTTTTTTTTATATTTAGTTAAATTGGTCGGCTTCACTTATTGTGGATTGATTCTCATCTAGGCTCCCAGTGGAAGGCGCTAGTGCTGTTGACTTAGTATCTCTTTTAAATTAGTTCTTGCCTTATCTGCAGCAACAGCCATTCTCTGAAATAGCACTCTTAAATTTATGCTGTGTTCTTCAAGAATTTTGGGAATATTAGTAAGAGCGTTAAATGAATTTCCTTAGGTTTGTAAATGTTTTGTTCATTTGCCTTGGCCTGAAGTAGGTCATTGGTTTTGTACCATAAATACATTTTCGTCTGTAGATATGAATAACAGTTCATTACCATAATGATCATCTACAATGAAATGATTGAAGTGTTTTGGGATTAACTGACCTTATTTATCCCTCTGTTTCTATATCATTTCATCATTTTCAGTTAGCCCTAATGTCTTTTTTTTCTTTTGTGTGCGACGAAATTTTACTGAATGATTTGCCAGATTTTCTTACTATTACTTTTCCTCTCCTAACTGTGTACGTTTGCCATTTATATGAGTAACACAGTATTAATGTTATCTGTAAACAACATGTATGGAATAATCAGATATTCTAGTAACACTGTCTTACCAGAAAGAAGCAGAATAGAATTACTGTAGACATTTATTTCCTCTCAATAAGAAACCATCATCAGATACTTCACTTTCAGGTCCGAAACTGCAAACTTGTAGGTCTGAATGATTTGAATCAAGGGACTGATTATGTTCGAGGGAAAATCCAGGAATATCTGAACAGGCTCCTTGACTATGGTGTAGCTGGTTTCCGAGTAGATGCCAGCAAGCACATGTGGCCGGGAGACATGAAGGTTAGTGGTGTGGAGAGAACGAATCCTCTGTGAAAAACTTGAGATATGAAAACAAGATATCATGGCCATGTGATACCTGTGCTTTCTTAGTAAAACTTTAACAATGTCTTTCCATATGTATACGTATCTATTTCCAGGCTATCTTTGATGGCCTGAAAGGACTAAGCACAGAGCATTTTAAGGCCAATGCAAGACCGTTCATTGTCCAAGAAGTTATTGTTTAAGGTAAGTGCAACTAGATTTTTAAGAAATGTATTAGTGTACATCAATATATTTCTAATGTTTCTTATATAATTTTTACAAGTTAAGTCTTATATTATTTCAAAACTTATGCAGAATCTCTGTATCAGGTGGAGAGCCCATCTCCAGTGGAGAATATGTTGGCAACGGCCGAGTGACAGAATTCAGGTATGGGAAGTTCTTGGGTGAGGCTTTCCATGGCAGCAACCAACTCAAATGGCTCGTGAACTTTGGAGAAGGATGGGGCATGATAGACAGAGCAAATGCTCTTGTCTTCATCGATAACCATGATAACCAGAGGGGACACGGTGCTGGAGGAACCATGATTCTCACCTTCCGGGACTCAAAACTATATAAGGTTAGCTGCAAGACTGGTAATTTATTCATAACTAAGGACTGATTACAATATCCTGCTCTTGTATCTAACAGGATATTGCTTGAAAATCTCCCACCCAACGTAGAATAAAAGATTTAAGGTTAAGCCCTACTTAGCAGGAAACTTAGAAATTCTCCATTCCATTAGCAAAGAACTCAAGTTATGTTTTTTGTTTTAACTTAAACAGGTATCTAAGAATTTTTGGTTTTGCATATATGGAAATTAAAGATAAATATGTCCATCTCCAAAACTCGTTTTTAAAAACTAAGAGATGCTCGATATTGAAGCCACTTCTTCCTCAAGAAATACATTTTTGGCATAATGTCCATTTCCACATCATAACAAATGACAGGTTATTTAAGTGTAAGATCAATGTTATTCTTAGATGTCAAAGGTAAATAAGAATTTAACTATAGATATGACTTTTGAATTTTACGACACCAGACATAATTTGCGTATTCTACTTCAATAATGAGATAGGTATGAAGCTTAAAATTAATGGTATTTCCTAGTAACTAGTTTATACCCAGATGTCAAAGGTTAAATGCGAATTTAACCATGGTCAGAACTTTTGAACTATACGAGACAGAGACTTCATATTTTGCCTTCATAATGAGATCAAGACCATACTTAGAAGTCTAATCTGATATGGGTTATTGTTTAGTTTGTTTATTTATATGTTTGTTAGAGTTCTCTTGCTTGAGGGTACACTCGGGCACATTATTCTATCTTATTTTTTTTTATCTTCCTATTTTTTTTTTAATTGGTGTGTTTGGCAGGCTTAATAGGAGGGACAAGGATGCTTGGTGGTTTATCAAAAGGTTGTCTTTTCCTTATGTGATAGTTTTTCTCCCCTCTGTTGAAGTGGCTATCCTGCAGGGTATTTAGCCTTGCATGGTGTATCGGCTCCTCCATGTTGACCAGTTTTTCCGACTTTTATTATAGTCTATGGGATTGATCAATCACTTTATTTATGTTTCTGTACATATAGTTTTTGTTATAATTCTTGTTAATCTAGTTTTTAAGTATGATGTCTCTTTTTTATTACCATTAATTCTTATGCTGTCTGGAGACATTGACCAGTACGTCCTATATTTCGTCAATGTTGTCTACTGTACTGCAATATTCGTGGTATTCATGCAAATATTCAAGACCTTACAGTTACATCCAGACAGTGTGATATTCTTTTATGCTCAGAAACTTTGGTTTCTAATATGAGGCACTCATCTGAACTCCTTATAACTGGTTTTAAGAAGCCAATAATATTGAAACGTGATGCCATCCTAGGGGCAGGGGAATGGCAATGTATATTAGGACTGAGAACCCTGCTTCTCATAAATCCTGCTATGAATGTGGATGTCATGAGATTCAGGTTATAAAAGTTTGTGGCAAGCATAACAACTTCTATTTGTGTTCGATCTACCGGAATCTAGACATGGATGATTCTATCTTCGATTGTCTTCTTACCATTATGGCTGATACAAGAAGATGATAGAAAGGCTTCTTTTGTCTTTGTTGGTGATTTCAATGCTCACCATAGGGAATGGTTAAGTTCTATTTCTCCTACCGATCCCCATGGCTTAAGAGCTTTAGACTTTGTCTCTGAACCAGTCTGTGAGCAGATCATAAGTGAAGCTACTCACAGGTCTGGTAATTACTTGGACCTCGTATACACTGACTCCCCTGCCGCTATAACAAGTAAGTTTGGTTCTCCAGTCGGGACATTTGATCGTGCCTTGATTTCATCAGAATGGAATGGGATTTTGCATGATCTTTTGGGCTTGAATGGGTCACAATTAAATGGTAGTAATGATCCTGTTGTCCCTTTGAATGAGAATCTAGTCAACATAATTGATAGGCGTATCCCTTCTCGTGTGCTAAGGCACGATTGAAGGACAAACCGAAGTTCAATGATGATTGTAGACGTGCTTATTTGGAGAAGCAGGAGGCCTATCAGTTTTGGAAGGGTAACAGATCAGTTTTGACCTGGAATAAATTTACTCAGCTTAGAGCTTTTGCTCAGAGAGTTTATGCTTCATCTAAAAAGGAATACAATTTAACCATAAAAGAAACCCTTTCTGGTACAACTCAGAAACATAAGTGGTGGGTTATCCTTCAATCTGTACTCTTTGGTGTAGATGCAACAGTTCCTCCTTTACTTAAACCAGATATCTCAGTCACTTACTGTCCAAAGAAAAAGGTAACCTTTTGGCTGATGTGTTTGACAGTAAACAGAGTAATGAGAAACTCACACATCCTCATTCCTGTTTTCCTGAGGCTAAACTAACTAGTTTAGCTTTTCGATCTTGTGAAATTAAAGTTGTCTTGATGAACCTTGAGGCTTATGGAGGTGTAGACCCAAATGGTATTTTTTCCTTTGTTTTTTATAAAGACAGTAGATTTCTTAGCTCCAAAGTTATCTGTTATTTTGCGCAAGTTAGCAAGAAGAGGGGCTTTTAGCTCTTGCTGGAGAATTGGTAATGTTACCCCTCTATGCAAATGTGTTTGTGGTAGCTCAAGTTCAAGTGCTTACCGTCCAATTTCCATAACTCCCATATTATCTAAATTTCTTAAACGTCTTCTGGCAAAACGTCTTAATAAGTTTGCTGATGGTAATCATCTATTCCATAGTTTGCAATTTGGTTTTCATAAAGGCCTTGGAACATGTATTGTCCTTCTTATAATCTCCAATGCTGAACGGAAATCCCTTGATTGGGGTCAGGAAGGTCGTATGCTTGGCCTTGATTTTAGTGCTACCTTTGACAGTGCTTATCACGAGGCCCTTATTTTCAAACTCAAACAGTTGGGAGTGGACGGGTCGTTTCTTAGCAATATTATTAAATTTTCAAGTAATTGATCTCAAAGAGTTGTTGTTGATGGGCATCATAGTGAGTATAGGAATGTGATATCTGGTGTTCCACAGGGTAGTGTTCTTGGCCCATTACTTTTCATACTATATACACATTACATGTGGTTTGGCCTAGAAAAAAAGCTTGTTGCATATGCAGATGATGCTACTCCCCTTGCATCAATTCCATCTCCTGAATGTAGATCTGGGCTTGCTGAATCCCTTAATAGAGATCTAGCTAAAATTAGTGCATGGTGCAAATTATGGGATATGAAGTTGAATCCTAACAAAACTCAAAGTATGATTGTAAGTAGGTCTAGGACAGTGGCTCCTCATGATCTGGATCTCAGCACTGATAATGTTTCTTTAACTTTGTATGACTCTTTTAAAATTTTAGGTATAATTCTTGACAGCAAATTTACTTTTGAGAAACAAATTAGGTCTGTTTCTTCTTCAATTGTGCAAAAAATTGGCTTATTGAGAAAGTCTTTTAAGATTTTCGGTGATCAATCTATTATGGAAAAGTATTTTAATTCTTTCATTTTACCTTGTTTCGAGTATTGTTCTCCTGTCTGGTCTTCAGCTGCCGATTCTCATCCTAATTTGTTGGCCAGAAACTTACAGTGTAGTAAGTTTCTTATTCCTGATCCAGATATTAATCTTTGGCACCATCGTTCTATTAGTTAATTATACATGTTACATAAGATTTTTCATAATTTTGACCATCCTTTATATTCACATCTTCCTGGAGAGTTCCTCCCTGTTTATAATACTAGACAGGAAGTTAATTCTATTAGTCAGGCCTTCTCCGTCATGAGGCTCAATACTACACCCTATCTTAGAAGTGTTATTCCAGCTGTGACTAAGTTGTGGAATGATCTTCCTAATCGGGTAGTTGAATCAGTAGAACTTCAAAAGTTCAAATTTGCAGCAAATGTTTTTATGTTTAATGGGCTGACAAAAGTCTTTTTATAGTTTATCTATGACATTCTGTTTGATATTGTTAGTGTTTTTACAATGATTTATTGTTAATTTTTCTCATCATTCATTCGTAACCTTATTTCCTTTCCTCACTGGGCTATTTTTCCTTGTTGGAGTCCTTGGGCTTATAGCATTGCTTTTCCAACTAGGGTTGTAGCTTGGCCAGCAATAATAATAATAATAATAATAATAATAATAATAATAATACCGAGTTCATACCAAATGTTTGTTGTATAATTTGTAAAGAAGAGCTTTTTGGAAGAAGGGGCTGTTCTTTTTTTTTGGGGGGGGGGGAGGGGACGGGGGCGGCGTTGTATTGGTCAACCATGTCGGAATTTGTTCATGTTTGAATACTTTTTTATTCATTTATCACTGAACATGCTATCGTATTTTCTTTCAGATGGCGAATGCTTTCATGTTAGCCTGGCCATATGGGTTCACCCGCCTCATGTCATCGTATTACTGGGATCAACACTGGGTTGGTGATCACGATGAGAATGACTGGGTTGGTCCTCCAATGGACGGCCAGGAACACACCGTCGGTCCCACCATCAACCCTGACGGAACCTGTGGAGGGGGATGGATTTGCGAGCATAGATGGAGACAGATCTTCAACATGGTGGAGTTCCGAAACGTTGCCCATGGTAATAATTCTCCATTCTTGTTTCCTTTGATGTACTCTACACGGACATTTATAATTACAGTTTGAGCCTGAAGTGATCATCAGATTATAGTTTAAGAGAGACATGTTGGTGTCATACTTTTGGTATGATAAAGACGGCTTACAATTGTGATCCTTTGTGCCCAAGAGAGAGAGAGAGAGAGAGAGAGAGAGAGAGAGAGAGAGAGAGAGAGAGAGATGTCTGAAGATATAACTTAATCAAAGGTGAAATCTCGTACTGAGAATCACATCATCTACATTGGTAATCTTAAGTCTATTTTTCCTTTTTGAGGGTTTAATGTCAAATGAGTTCCCTCCACTCGTTTCTTTCTGCGTGAATTCCCATCTGATTTAGGTAGCCCAATCATCTGCCCATTCATCCTTGGACTTTCGTACTGGTCTTTGAAACTAACATTTCCATATCTACTAATTTTCTAACTAAATTTTTCTCCCTTCCTTCCATCCCCTTTACAAATCACCACAATCTTTTTAGATCTTGATCTATTTAGAAGTCGATGGATTATACATTTCTCTACAAATTCCTTATTTATTCTGATATTTCGAGCTTCCTCCAGCCATGACTGTGGACATTTCACAATCAAACCTCCGAAAGTTCCTTAAATACCCTTCTGAGAGCTTGCATCTCTGCCTCAAGGATTAGTTCACTCATTTTGCTACTATTCACTCTTTCCAGCTTACCCAAGATGATGGTATTTTATCTACCATTGTGGAGCCTAATAAGCTCAAACTTACAACAAATGGTTTTATGTTGAAACTTGAACAGGCTGACAAGAGTATTATTATTATTATTATTATTATTATTATTATTATTTTTATTATTATTATTATTATTATTATTATTATTATTATTATTATTATAATTACAAGCTAAGCTATAACCTTAGTTAGAAAACCAAGAGGCTATAAGCCTAAGGGATCCAACAGGTAAAATAGCCCAGTAAGGAAAGGAAAAATAGGAAATTAATAGATTACAAGAGAAATAAAAGAAAAAATATATTTTAAGAACAGTAACAACATTGATTAGATATTTCATATATAAACTGTAAAAACTTCAAAACACAAGAAGAATGGAAATAAGACAGAACACCATGCCCGAGTGTACCCTCAAGCAAGAGAACGCTAATCCTAGAGTGTGGAAGGCTATGGTACAAAGGATATGATACATACAAGACTAGAGAACAATGGTTTGATTTTGGAGTGTCCTTCTCATAGCAGAGCTGCTTACTGTAACTAAAAAGTGTAACTAAAAAGTCTCTTCTACCTTTACCAGGAGGAAAGTAGCCAATGAACACTTACAGTGCAGTAATTAACCTCTTGAGCGAAGAAGAATTGTTGGGTAATCTAAGTGTTGTCAAGTGTAGGAGGACAGAGGAGAATGTGGAAAGAATAAGCCAGACTATTCAGCGTATGTGTGGGTAAAGACAAAATGAGCCGTAACCAAAGAGAGGGAACCAATGTAGTACTGCCTAGTCTGCCAAAGGACCCAATTACTCTCTAGCGGTAGTATCCCAACTGGTGGTTGGTGCCCTGGCCAACCCACTACCTTTCACATCCTAGTTTATATATGGCAGCTCTATTTTAACGCTGTTACTGATCTAAAGATATTTTGTAGTCTTTATTCATTATTTTTCATACAGTTTATTTAATTCCTCATTGCCTTTTCTCACTGAGCTATTTTTATCTATTAGAGCCATTGGGCTTGTAGCGTTCTGCACCTCACCCTATGATTGTAGCTTAGCTATTGATAATAATAATAATAATAATAATAATAATAATAATAATATTATTATTATTATATCATTATATTAATAATTATATTATATTATTATTTTACTATATTATATTAATAATAATAATAATAATCTTCGTGTCTGTTTTGCAGTCTAAAGGCTGTATTACTACAACAAGGTTTTTTCCTATGTCTTCTGCATTGGCTTCTCTCAGGCATTATTGAGTTAAATATACTCTTACCTATTTACATTCTGCAATCTGAGCATACCTTGTTATTTCTTCTATTACTTCTGATAAATTGGTTTTAGGTACGCCCGAACCTTACCTGCAGCATCCAAAGACCACCTTCTTGTTTGTAATTTTTCCCTCCCACATTCAGTGTCCTCTCCTTTCAATTGTATTCTATTATTCTGACATTTCTACGAATTTTTCCAAAAGTCCCACAGAAAAAGTCACTAGGGATCAAATAAAGACTACATTTATATTTTCACAATTCAGTTTTCCATTACCTCCTCGTTCGCTAGCTTTTGGTTGGTTGTTCAATGTGTAATGAACTATATTTGATGAAACGTTACTTATATTATTTAGAGAGAAATAAGATAATGTCATAAGCATCATTTCTCTGTAACAAAGGAACCGACATGAATGACTGGTGGGACAACGGCAACAACCAGATTGCTTTCTGTAGAGGAGACAAAGGTTTTATCGCAATCAACAATGACAACTATGATCTCAAGGAGACCCTGCAGGTAGGGAAAGGATTTCATTAAATACCATTACACACACACACACACACACACATATATATATATATATATATATATATATATATATATATATATATATATATATATATATATATATTATATATATATATATATATATATATATATATATATATATGATTAGGTTGGTATCGTTCAACTCTTCATATATTTCTTCTACTGCAATTTAATAAAATTATAAATAATCAATGTATATCGGTATTTCCTCAGACTTGCCTTCCTGCTGGTACCTACTGCGACGTAATATCCGGTTCCAAGGAAGGAGGATCGTGTACCGGCAAGGCTGTGACAGTCAATGGTGATGGCACCGCCTATATCGAAATCACAACTTCAGAATACGATGGAGTGTTGGCTATCCATAGTAACGTAAGTACTATATATCTTCCACTGCCTATTCTGCAGTAATATAGATGTAAGAAAGAGGGAAATTCGTGGATGTGACTAAAGACACCACTTATGACTGAATATGGAGAAAGAGAGAATGATAACTGTTTCCTTTCATAACCTTTTCAAATTAGGACGATACTATGGTTAAAACAAATAACACCAGTATAATTACGATATTACATTGATTGCAGCTAACTACATCACTTTTCCAATTGAAGAGCTTATCATATGTTCAATGACTATTATTTCCTATGATGACTGAATCCGTGATGTTTTTGTGAAATAAAATGCAATTGGTTTCTATATCCTAATGATTCATAAGAATACGACTGGTTAGTGAAACGGTTTTTTGATATATATATATATATATATATATATATATATATATATATATATATATATATATATAATATATATATATATGTGTGTGTGTGTGTGTGTGTGTGTGTGCGAATATATATAGTGTAATGTCACTAATCTTTTAAGTAATTTGTATTTTTGCTAACTATCCAAACCAGAGTCTTTTGATTGTGGTATAACTTCAGCGAAGATTGAACAGCCGTTGAAATTTAACAGGTAGTTTGACCATAAGTCTGGGATGTGCGAGTGACTGAGATGGGAATAAGGTATTAGGTATTAGGTTGCTAGGGCACCAACCATCCGTTGAGATACTAATGCTAGAAAGTTATTGTGTACTTGAACGGGCGAGACAGTACTACAGTAGATCCTTTTCTCTGGTTATGGCTTATTTTTTCTTTGCCTACACATACACCGAATAGTCTGGTCTATTCTTTCCACATTTTCCTCTGTCCTCATACACCTGACAGCTGGAGGTTACCAAACAATTCTTCTTCACTCAAGAGGTTACCCACTGCAGAGTAATTTTTCAGTGGCTACTTTCCTCTTGGTAAGGGTAAAAGAAACTCTACTGTATAGCTATGGTAAGCAGCTCTTCCAGGAGAAGAACTCTCCAAAATCAAATAATTCATTATTTAGTCTTGGGTAATGTCATAACCTCTGTACCATGGTCTTGCATTGTCTTGGGTAGACTTCTTTTGCTTGAGTTTGCTTGAGGGTACACCCAGGTACACAATTCTATATTATTTCTTTTCCTTTTGTTTTTTGAAGTTTTTATAGTTCATATAATTATGAAAGATTTATTTTATTGTTCTTACTGTTATTAAAAATTCTCATTTTGATTGTTCATTACTTCTTTTGTAGTTTATTTATTTCCTTGTTTCCATTCCTTATTGGGCTATTTTTCCTTGTTGGAGCCTTTGGACTTACAGCACCCTGCTTTTTCAACTAGGGTTGTAGCTTAGGTAATAATAATAATAATAATAATAATAATAATAATAATAATAATAATAATAAGAGGAAGGCACCAGAAATTTTGCTGAAAAACTTTTCCAAAATTTGTCAAAATATATAAACATTTGCAGAAGCAAATGTGATGACTCCCCTAACCTATTAACAATCTTTGTGTATGAATAACAGGCTTTAGGTTAGGCCTGTACCAAGAATAAATGGTAGTGAGTCGCAGAACCCATATCCTTGTACGGTGTATGCTGTATGAATGAATACGTAGATAATTAAAGAGCTGGGTTCTAGCCATCCTCCCCCTTGTTTGGCAGGTTGTAAGAAATCTTTTTTATAAATCATGTGAAAGAAAGGTTGCTGGTTTATGAAGCCTACCTGCATTTAATGTACAGTCCAATTCATAACAACCACGACTGCTGCCCCTCCAAAGGAGTGGGAAGAAATTAGAGTAGAAGGCTAGTCATTTTACTTTTCATTCTAGGCTTTTGTCAAAACTGTTATCTTAGACGAGAGGCTTTTTGTCCTGTTAGCGATCTAGGGACGCTACACAACATTTTCAGCAGCCACCACAGAACCAAGGTTAAAGGTATTCAAGGCTTTTTTAAGTATACTCCCATAGGTATTGTGAGGTGAAGGTTGTCTGGTAGTTCCAGATTCGTTCTTTTAATATCGGAACCACTGACAGCTTCTTCCTTTATACTAGGTTGGAGCTGGTACCAATGTCTTCATGGCCCTTGCCTGAGATGGACCACCAAGCTCCTTGTTGGTTGAAGGATAGGCATGCCTAATGACTTCATGAAACCAGAACTAAATATCTTTCTCTTGATCTTGCCAGTGGTAATAAAGCATATTTGGTGCTCAGATCTGAAGCACCAAGTCCTCTTAAGATATAACAGCAGGGCTCTCCAGGAGACAAGGAGGTAAATCACCGTGATTCCCTCTGAATGCCTCCTGAAGAAAAGAGATGGCAAAGAACTGGAATCTGGAATTGTGGACAGCTAGGTTTTGGGTCTTGTCCACGACCTTCTTCCATCATTTGGAATGATTTGTTACATACGAGATACTGTGAAGCTCGCCAACTCACTTCCACTAGTAGAAAATCAGTCTTAAGAGACAGATCTCTTTCCATTACCTATTCAAAAGGCTTGTATGGGGCACACAAAAGAGACATGAGAACCCTAGTCATAGTCCTCTCCAGGGACCTGAGGTCCCTTGGTTGCCAAAACGGACTCAAAGCTCCTTAGGAGCACAGACAATTCCCATACAAAGGAATGGTCTAATAATTTCTGTCTGAAGATCTGGCTCAAGGTTGAGCGATAGTATTTCCCTTCTGAAATCGGCATGACCCTCTTTTGATGAAGGTAGATTAGAAATCAGCAGTTAACTGCAGAAGGGCACTATCCGATGATATATGCCTTTAATGAAACTAATAAAAGTGCATTGCCTTGCAAAAAAAACTTTCACTTAGAGGAGATAGTAGGTAGTTTCCACCCATGAAATGCTCAGGACTCCACTGAGTAATGGTACTTCTGAAGGTAAGGTTGACAGAGAAGAGTGGGCCACTGGTGAAACTCTCTCGGCACCTTGACAATAAGTATCAACAGATGCAGCTACCTGGGAGTCACCAGGGTCTTCCTGGGGATTAATGTTGTCAACATACTGTTGAGTAATTAGCGAATTAGGTAAAAAGGAGGAGATATGCATTCATAGGCCTACAGGTGTTAGATAGAATGAATACCATCCAATGATAAGGATTGGGGGAGAAGAACACCTTAGGTTTACTGTTCAGCCGTGTGGCAAATAGATTAATCACTTATAACATCTAAAGAGCAAGAATTCTTTCCTTTGTACTGGGATATAGGGACCACTCTGAGCATTCAACCGACTCATTGCTACTGAGCGTGTTTGCTAGAATATTCCTCATGCTTAGAATGGACATAACTGATGGTTCTACAGCGTTATCCAAAACCCAGATGTGCATCTGTTTCTCCAAATTGCTTGTTGATGTATGCTAAAGCAGTAGTATTGTCGCTCATCAGAAATACTGAGTGCTTTGTTGAGAAGCTTGCAGAGCTATGCAAGTACTTTTTCTCTCGAGACTACAATTATGAAGTGACTTGGTCTCTCAGTGTATGCCACACTCACTCTTAGATGTATCCAAGATGGGATGGGAGAACACTAACTACTAACCATTGATGTTTCAGACACCATTGAATTAATTATTGATGAAGATGCCAATGGGAAAGGTATTCCAAAAATAGTGCCATACCTGAGTAGGGAGTATTGTTTGGACAAGAATGGTTGTGCTTTCTCTGTGGGCCTACTGAGGCAATGATTTGGTGTGAAGTTTATTGCTGCCGCTGTGTCTATCATGCCGATAGACACAGCAGCAGACATTTCATCCTCTGCTTGGGCATGAGACTACCCTTTTCTCAATTTACCATGATCCCAGGTTGTGAAAAAGGAAAGAAGCTTATCTTGATCCTGAAGCAATTGCCTCTTGGAAGAGAGATCAACCAGCCTGTTCAGATACCTCTACAGAAACATCCCATTCGAGTGGGTCCAAGCTGAGACCGGAGTGAGCTTTCATGAATGCTTGGGGAGAACTTGGCCTTTTTGAAGCATAGGGCATTGAACTGATACAATAATCCATTGAGGATGAACTATAGGTACATTCTGTAGGACTGATTGACAATTATTTGGAAACATGCATTCTTCAGATCCTCTCTGATTGCAGACGATAAGGTACTTGCCCTGTCCATGTTGAATGGAGTTTGGTGAAAAAAACTTGTCAACCAGCAAGAGGGTGATGACTGATCTCCAGCCCCCAGTCGACTGTAAAACCATCTTCAAACGACTTCAAGTACATTTTTTTCTTTTATCGCTTTCATCTTTGCTACCAAAGCCAAATCTTTCGGTAATTTCAGAGGGCACCTTTGGATTGCCACACATTGCTCTGCTCCATGGCGCTGCCACGTAGTCCAATGGCATGACAGACATTCCCTTACTAATGGCTGTTGGAAGAAGACTGCCAACTCCAGTGTCCCCTTTCTCCCTTCTTACCTCTATGGCTTTCCTGAACTTGCCAGGCTGGTAGGAAAAAGTGGTGCAAAGATAGTGGTTTCCTAATTGAAGAACCAGTTTGAAGTCCTGATTGAGTTTTAGAGGCAGCCAAAGCGTTTTTAAAAGCCAATTTCATGGGGCCTTGAACCCTGAAGGTATGTACATCATGGATGAGGGAGTTGTGGATAGCCTTCCTCCACTTTTTCCCTATTGCCTCTATGTTATTCTGGGGAAAGAGAGACATAGCCTTCAATAATATACTTTTTTATTGGAAACAAAATTTTCTCAGGCATTCAGGCCCCTAGAAACTGACAAAGTACATCCAACTTTAGTTTGTGTGTTGCCTGTTGGTAAGCATGGTACTTGGCGACAAACCACATATCTTGTTACGGATTTTGTGTCTGTGATGTAACATCCTGGTGCTCATAAGAGCACTGAGAGCAGTCCTATCCTTGGTGTGTGACCATTCTTCTCACTGAGTGAACACATGAAATTCTCCATTGACCCGTGTGTCGCGAGGAGAGTGTTCATACTTGACAAATCATGATGTGATTGATGATGAGTATACCTTTTACACTCAAGCAAGGGAATTCCTCATTTCTCGTAAAAGTATGGACACCGATAGCAGGGTCATGTCATCCATAGTTCTCTATTGAGGCTAAAAAGTGGAACCTCACAACGCACCAACCTCTTTCACTTCAGTACCTACGTAACGTTAGGGAGAGGGACAGAGGTGTTCCCAAGTCTCAGATGAAAGGAGAGGAGAAAGGCAATGCCCTTTATCTTGATTGACAGTGCGTTTGCTTGATCCTGAATGAGACCGAGCACCGATTGCAGGAGTATACTCTCCTAACTACGTATCAAGATACCTTCGTTGGCTCGATATGTGTATGGTACCACACCATCTCTCTCATTCGTAAGCAAGGAGGCAGAGAAGGAGGATGACATACTAGAGGAGGAGTGTACATGTATACACACACATGCATATATATATATATATATATATATATATATATATATATATATATATATATATATATATATATATACGTACATTTATATATTTATATGCATATATATATATATATATATACATATATATATATATATATATATATATATATATATATATATATGTATATATATATATATATATATATATATATATATATATATATATATATATATGTGTGTGTGTGTGTGTGTGTGTGTGTGTATGTGTGTGTGTGTGTAGCAGTTATACTTTTGGTGCAACAATTTGTATAACTTAGATGATGTTAACTGTTATTACTAGTACTCTCTCTCTCTCTCTCTCTCTCTCTCTCTCTCTCTCTCTCTCTCTCATTGTGTAAGTGTGTGTATGTGTGTGTTGTTGCTTCTTTTTAACAAGTGATGAATGAGATTTATCATTCATACCTAATAGTGTAACTGAAATCAGAATAGAAAATATAGCACTAGTTCATTAAATTCGAAATCACAGATACTACATTTATAAGGATTAAAATAACCTTACTAAATACATTATGAAGCTAGCATTCAAGGAAATTAAGAGAAAAATCACAGATCTACCCATAATTATACGGAACGTATTTACATGCATATTATAGAACGAAATAATAATCTTTATATGTATATTCTAAAGTCTATTTTTTTCTTCTCTATTCCAGTCTAAACTGTAAACCGTATCGAGAGAAATCTGATAAATTTCGTCGTGAACGTAAAACTAGCAACAAACAGTCATAGAACGGGATTTGAAGCAGATAATGTTCTATCAACAAAATTAAAACCGAAGATGGGTTAAGCTAATAAACTTACTCAAATCTTTATCTTCTTTTTGGTCACCTTCCATTGTAACCTGCTCTCATCAGATTATCAAATCACAGCTCATCCACAAAGAATTGTTGTTCCATTCTCAAAATGTCATCTGAAATTTTGCTCTACGTCACGATCTGTCTAAGAGAAAAGGTAACCATCCATACAGAAAACTAGATCCTCTAACACGCAAAATATAAGATATTCGGGCATAACCAAAGCGTAAAATTCTTATTCAATTCTTCTTTTTTTTTTCAAGATAAAGCTTAGAATATACAGAAAGATCAATTTGCCTACTTGTCATTGTAGGGAATGTTAAAAGCATTTCAGATAATTTGGCTGATACTATAAAGAAACTGCTGATGTCAGGATTATCGTATGGGGAAATATATAAATAAATAACGAAAGAACTGGGTTTTATGAAAATGTGTCAAACAAAAGGCATTTCATAACCCTCTAATTAATAAGTTACCTATTGTTAGTGATAAGCTCTAAGATGTTTTGAGCAATATTGTTTATACCTTTGAGTATAGGAGTGATTTGGGTTTACGGTACTTAGAATTATTTATATTAAAAAATAATATTTAAATGTGAGAATTGAAACTGCGAGGGGTGAATGACCACCCATTAGACTAGCCACCGCTCAAACAGTCTCTGTTCCCTTGTCGTTTGCTTTGCTCGCAAATAAACATTATCTCATTGCTCCTACCTCCTGACAAAGGATACATATATGTGATATGTACGGTACCAATGTTGGTCGCTATCTAAGGGGCCATAATTGCCTATAACCTGTATTATTATTATAATTGTTAATTTACATGAACCAACTGTGAGAAAGCAAGATGCTTATGAGAGGATCATGTCTGCAGAAGATGCTTTTCCAATCATAGAAAGGTTTAGGTTAGATGTTATTATTTTTCAGATTCTCGGCATACATTAGTAAAGTGAGATGGTTAGCCACAC
>NC_090733.1:62226227-62278727 GCF_036898095.1 Palaemon carinicauda
ACCCCACTTCAGGTCTTTTGGCTTGCCCTTGAGGGAAGCGTAGAGGGGAGCAAGAGTGGCAGCAATGCCTGGCAGAAAACGGGGATAATAGTTGATCATGCCCAAGAATTCCTGCAGTGCTTTGACGGTCGAGGGTGTGGGGAAGTTCTGAACGGATGCTACCTTCTCAGGGAGGGGATGGACTCCTTCAGAACAACACTTCGTTGGTGCCAAAGGTACACTTGCCGTACAGGATTACAAGGCCGTTTTGTTGTAGGCGGTCGAGCACGATGCGCAGGTGACTGAGGTGTTCCTCTTTTGAGGAAGAGAACACAAGTATGTCGTCCATGTAACATACATAGAAGGGGATGTACCCTAAGATGCCATCCATGAGACGTTGAAAAGTGGCCCCAGCATTACGAAGGCCAAAACAGGAGTAATTGAAGGTGCATGTACCGAAGGGAGTGGTGATGGCGGTTTTGGGGATGTCCTCTGGGTTCATGGGCGTCTGATAATAACTCTTCGGGAGGTCGAGGGTGGAGAAAACCTTCACTTTGTGTAGGTAGAGGTCACGTTGGCGATGTTTGGGAGGGGGTAGTGATCCGGTTCTGTTTGCATGTTCAGGCACCTGTAATCCCCACACAGATGGTGGGAGCCGTCTTTCTTCAGGGCGATGTGTAAGGGTGACAACCATGGGCTGGAGGCCTTTTGGCAAAGGCCCATTTCTTCCATTTTGGCGAATGTCTGTTTGGCAGCTGCCAATCGATTCGGTGCCAGACGTCTGAATTTGGCGAAGACTGGGGGTTCCGTCGTCTTGATATGGTGATAAATACCATGTTTGGCAGGAGCCGTGGGCGTTTAGCAAAGTTCTGGATGGAAAACCTCCGGGTACAACATGAGGAGGTGGGCGTAGGCATCCACGGGTACGGTGATGTGGAGAGTGAGGTTGCAGGGGACGGGTTGAAGAGTTGTCGACAAGTACGAGTCTGCGTTGACCAATAGTCGGTGGGTGACATTGACCAGAATGTGGAAATGAGATAGGAAATCCGCACCGAGGATTGGCAATGTGACGTCAGCAACGAGAAACTTCCAATTAAATTTGCCGTTTCCTAACGATAACGTGAGGTTCTCGTAACCGTAGGTGGGTATCGTAAATCCGTTAGCAGCTACCAGGCAGACGTCGGCAGACTTAGACATACCACGCTGTGTCCTAAATAGTACCTTTGGCAAAAGAGAACGACAAGCACCCGTGTCTGCTAAAAATCGCGCGCCAGTTTCTGCATCATGTAAAAAGAAAAGATTAGAAACATGGGAGGTCACCGCCACGAGCGATGGCCTACTTACATGTTTTTTGGCCACTGACAATCCTTGGCATATTTCTTCATGGCAGCCCCAGATTTGGAGTGGTAGTAGCAAAACTGCGGCCGATGGGCGGCAGTAAGTGGCTGTAGAAGTCATTGGTTGGGGCACAAGCGAGTAGTGGGTTATGGGTGGCTTTGTCACCACACAGGCACATCACAGTGTAGGCGTGTGTGTCATGTCAGCTTCGGTTGATGTGGAATAGGTGTTCTCTTAGTCAGGAGTGGAGGCATTGATAGAGGTCTTGAGGGTCGTGAAGTGGCTGTCCATCAGCTTTGGTCATCAAGTCCTTTATGGGTAAACTATTGACATCGGGTATAGCAGCGTGTACAGGTTCGGGTAAATGGCGTACCCAAAGGGCAAGAAGTAGGTTCACCTCATGAGGAGAGCCGTCTGTGGCAGGTTGCAGGCGAGCGATACTGGTTATTTCCCTGAGGGCGAGCGAAGCCCTTTGGTCCCACAACGGTTGTTGAGAGAGTTGAAAAAGCTTTGCTATATGGGTGGCTGGCGACAGCGAGTACTGCTGCAGAAAGTATGTTTTGAGGGCTTCATACGTTATTGGGGTGTCTGCTTGTTCACAAAGCCAGTCGGAGATTTTCGGGAAGGTGTCCTTGGGTATCGCCGGGAGAACATAATCTGCTTTAGTGGTTGAGCGAGTCACGACCTAGATGCTGGACTTCTGCACACTGAAACCAAGCAAATGACTCTCCGCTGGTGAACGACGAAAGTCTGAATGGGGCGGCCATAGTAACAATGAGAGGGGGGGGGGAAGGCGGGAGGAGCGAGTCGACTTCCGGGGTCACCAATGTGACGAGCCAAGATTAGGTTGTGACTCAAAACCAGGATGAAAGCAACTGAGCACTTTATTAAAGACACATTGAGTATATATACACACTAAGTCCCGGTAAGAAGGGCACAAAATGCAACATACTATTTCTTGTCCAACCGACAACCAGTTCTGTTAACAGTTAACAATGAGAAATAGGCAGACAGGTTCATGCAAGTCACTGTCAGTGCAAGGGGAGAGCGAAGATACAATGGATAATATATACAAAATAGTGAAATGTCGTTACAATGTACGATCGTGTGACACACGGCGGGTACAAAATACTTGTTCAAGGTTGAATATTTCTGGCATACTAACCAACGAAGTACCAATAATAACTCATGCTCACAAGTTAGCGGGACATCTTGTAATCTAAGACTACATGGAATGATTAATCAATTTTGGCCTAATAAAGACGTTAAAAGATTGTGAATAAATGCCCTACGTGTGATACGCATAAAGGCCATGTAAAATTTTAAATTCGTTTAGAAAATACAATTGCATTTAATTCTTCTGAGATGGTACAAACGGACAACATGGTACTTTGTCCTAAAACATTAAAGATGATAAATACATACTGATTTTTCTAGTTATTTTAACTTAATAATAATAGGACTAATAAGTCAGTAGCAGAAGCATTTAAGGCCAGGATAATCACTAGACATTCGTGTTTCGAGATACTTCTCTCGGACAATGCACCAAAATTTACTAGCAATATATGAAGAATACTCACCTATAAGTCAAGTTTAATCCGAGCATTAGAAAAATCAAAGGCGATATCTGGCGAAGTATTATTAGTCCAACCATAGAAGACTGATAATTAACTTCGAAGATAACAAATTTACAGTGAATAACTCGGTAAGTGAAACGTTAGGAGAAACCACACATTTTTGTTAGGCAAACATGGCAAAGCCCACTAAACTATTTGTTGGAAGACATGAAGTCCTGTGGACAATCATAATAGATAAGTATTATGATTTTATAAAGTATATTGTCCTTGAAATATAAATAGGTTCGAAAGTATGTATAAAATTTAAATGTTAACCAAGGCCCGAGCGAAAAAGGTTTCCAAATAATCAAGGGACCACATAAAGTATTAAAATACAAAATATGATACGAAAACATTTGATAAGGTTCTGGGTACTATTAATAATTAATGGATAAAAGCTCATAGATGATTAACCATTACATTTGTACTGAATAATTTGCAAGATTGATAAAAATAATGAAGCCTGTAGAGCAAAAAGGTTTTTATTGCATTTTTCATTAGGTGATATTCGGTGTTACAAAGTTTAACATTGTTTAAAGTGTAAATGATAGACTGCATAAAATAGTAGAAGGTAAAAAAAAGTTAAGTAGTTTGATTAACAGGTTAAAAAGATTAAATATGAAGGAATGGTAATAATTAAAACCATTTATGGTGAATAGGTGATCATAAGGAAAGTTGTATGTTCAAAGGATATTTTCAGGCCCGTCATAATTACACAAGAAATGGTGTCCAATAAATAAAATGATTTAAGTTATGTTCATTGCTACCTTTCACTAATTATCGTGATGATAAGTGAATGGAATATTAAGTGCCCAGAAGGAAATCCTTAGACCTGCTATAATTTCCCCAAAATTTTTAAAGGAAATCTTAGATTGGTATATAGTAAATAGTCACTCCAAGCCTTTGGTCGAGGATAATTTTTGCATTATAGCATAACAACTGTGAGAATAATCGAAGGCCACTTATGGGATTTGATTCCTTTTAAGAGGATACAAATGTTTGAGTTATATACTACACGTCCTTTCTATTAGAATTAAGAATGAAAAAGTGGTATGATACCCAAAGGTCAGTTTAGTATTAGACACAAATAAATTGTTGATGATTCCTCTAGAATAAGGGGAATTATATAAATGTACTTTCATACGTGAAAGGAAATCTATGAGTAATTATGTGGAATTAAAACAACCATATCGGTGATTTTCCATGTTTACAGGGAATATATTTTTTTATAATCTTGAGTTGATGACACTTTGTGTGTTTGAATATTTTGATCGCCATTTAGGGCATTACAGTTGGGTGATGAGATTTCTTTTTATGTCAATCAAACCAAGAAGGCAGATATCACATGTGATGGAAAGACACAAGTTCATAGCAAAACTAAGGTAAAGTCGTCCATGAATTTTTGTACCGTAATCAATACCGATTTCGTATATAATGTACCCAGTGTACTTTTACATTACGAGATTAATAAATCTTCCAATATCAAGAACTATCAAAATGAGATGAAAAATTTTAAGTTGGAACATTTGAAGATAATAGAAAATTATCCTACACCAATTTATTACATTGATAATGTATAATGATGTGGAGTATTTTCTTTTCAAGAAACTGGATGTAATAAATGAGTTAATGTTGGTTATTACTGGGAAAACAGTAAAATGAAGTTGTTGCGTGTTATTGTGTATGGATTCCACGGGAATCCAAAAGAGCTGGCCGAGTGGTGTCAGGAAATGGGTTGATTCATAGGTATACATAATGAGTTATTTAGTAGAAATCTATAATGAGTTGTTTCATAGGTTTAAGTCCTTTATTAAGAGAGACAAAGAGACAAATGAAATAGGATGATTCATTCTGTGAACATATAAGTGAGTTATAGAGAGAGACGAGAGAGAATGAGCTTAAAGAAGGATGTTGGCATATTTTTTGTAAACTTAAGCTCCCATACACAAAGATGTAGGCAATTGGAGAAGACAAAACATCTTTGGCTCAAATACGGAGACCGAATTATTTTCTCGTGACTCAAGTCCGCTGAGCGCGATGACTGACGATCAGAGTGAGCTACCATTTTGATTGACAGCCGCCACCACGCTCGACACCTGCGGTATAAAAGAGAGGTGAGACCAAGGAATTGCTCTCTTCCTGTTCATACGTAAAAGTATAAAGGTCAAATATACCTCTGATCTGACCATCAACCCACTTCAGGGTCTGGCAACCTCCTTCTACTTCCACGGCCACATACAACTTCAGGTACGCTCTACCCTTAACTGCCTCTAGACTGAGAGGCCAGAGGGAAACAAGAGCCCTCAAGCCCAAATTCTAGAAGGAAACAAGTGCCCTCTAACCAGAGATGGTGGATGGAAACGAGTGCCTCTAGCCCGAGACACCGGAAGGAAACGAGGAGCCTTTAGCCGGAGATACCGGAGGGAAACGAGAGCCCTCTAACCCAAGATACCAGAGGGAAATAAGTGCCCTTTACTCGGAGATGCTGGAGTGAAATGAGAACCTTCTAGCCCGAGATACCTGACGGAAACGAGCTGCCTCGAGCTGGAGATACCGGAGTGAAACGAGCTGCCTCTAGCCCGAGATGCCAGAGGAAACTGAGAGACCTCTAGCTCAAGATGCCGGAAGGAAACGAGCACCCTCTAGCCAGAGATGCCAGAAGGAAACGAGTGCCCTCTAGCCGCAGATGCCAGAGGAAAAATATCCCCTCTAGCCGAAGATACCGGGGGAGAATCAAGTGCCCTCTAGCAGGAGATGGTGGAGGGAAACGAGCGCCTTCCTTCTAACACAAGATGCCAGAGGGAAATGAGAGCCTTCTAGCCTTAGATACCGGAGGGAAAAGAGTGCCCTCTAACCAGAGATACCGAAGGGAAAAGAGTCCCCTCCGGCTGGAGATGCCGCAGAGAAATGAGAGCCCTCTAGCCTGAAATACCAGAGGGAAATGAGTGTCCTCTAACTGGAGATGACGGAGGGAAACGAGCGCCCTCTAGCCCGAGATGCCGTAGGGAAACGAGTGCCCTCTAGCCGGAGATGTCAGAGAGAAACGAACACCCTCTAGCCAGAGATGCGGTACAGAAACGAGTGCCCTCTAACCTGAGATGCTGGAGGGAAACGAGAGCCCTCTAGCCCGAAAAGCCAGAGGGAAACGAGGGCCCTATAGCCAGAGATACCAGAAGGAAATGAGCACTCTCTAGCCCTAGATGCCAGAGGGAAACGATTACCCTCTAGCCCAAGATGCCGGAGGGAAACGAGCGCCTACTAGCCCTAGAAACCGGAGGGAAACGAGTGCCCTCTAGCCGGAGATGCCAGAGGGAAATGAGCAACCTCTAGCCCGAGATACCGCAGTAAAACGAATACCCTCTAGCTGGAGATGTTGGAGGGAAATGAGAGCCCTCTATCACAAGATACCGTAGGGAAACGAGGGCCCTTTAGCCAGACATGCAAGAGGGATATGAGCGCCCTCTAGCCTGTGACGATGGAGGGAATCGAGAGCCCTGTAGTCTGAGATGCCGGAGGGAAACGAGTGCCCTCTTGCCTGAGATGTCGGAGGGGGAGGGAACGAGTGCCCTCTAGATGAAGATGCCGTAAGGAAACGAGCACCCTCTAGCCCGAAATGCCAAAGGGAAACAAGTACCCTTTAGCTGGAGATGCCGGAGGGAATGAGAGCCCTGTAGCCCGAGATACCAGAGGGAAATGAGCCAGAGATGCTGAAGGGAAACAAGTGCCCTCTAGCCTGTGGTATCAAAGGGGAAATATCCAGAAAATCGTGATCAAGTGAAATCTATCCTGCCTCGCAAGAGCCCTTACTTTCTAAGAAGGACACAAGCCGTTCGTCTGTCCATCAAGATCATTATCAAGAAAGTACCTGGGAACATCACTCCAAGTTTCATTTTGATAGTTTTGTATTTGCACAAGTGTAATCAAAATTCTTCACAATAATAATTTCTATAAATCAGTAAAACTTCGAGGATTATACATAATCATTTCCCTCTTGGGAGCAATTTAACAATAATTTATCTCAAGTAATCTGGAAGATTCTACTTAATGTATTTGAGTAATTTTAATCTAGCTTACAAATCTTCAATTCAAGAGTAAGTGAGGAAGCTTCACACACACACACACAATGTATATATATATATATATATATATATATATATATATATATATATATATATATATATATATATATATATATATATATATATATATATACATATAACACGTAAACCAAAATACTCATACACCAAAAGTAATTTAAAAAAGAAAATAAAGCAAAATCATATGATGTATTCCATACATCCATATATAAACATATACAATCATTTTTAAAAGGTTTGTGTTATTATATAAAGAGTAAATTATGCCTTCTAATATAAGAAATAAGTAAAGAATAATAATTCAAAATAAATTAAAGAAATTTTGACAGCTTAGACTTTACCTTTGAAGAGAGCTGTGATTGGCATAAATCAAGCAAGAGATGAAGTGGGGGAGGGGTTACTGCTTGGGGGGAGAATCTCCCACCAAGGGAACTTTGGGTAAGATACCAGGAGTTATCTCTCTTTGAAGACATTCCCTATCACTAACTGTATCAGTTATGATTTGTTTTGTTTTTTGAATTGTTGTCTTTTTTTACACGTTTTTTTACCAAGAACTTATCTTTAGATGAATATTTTTGTCTTTTCCTTAGAATGGTGTGAAAGTCTGGTGTTGCATAGTCCATGAAAGGATTTTCTTCTCACCGTACTGAAGTCTTATCCGGTAAATGTTTTTTCTACAAAGTTTTCTTTGGTTTCCAATATTTTAATTTTTTTCTTATTTCATTAGAAGCGAGAGGTTTGTCACTCTGTCCCTCCTTATCAGATGAAATCTTCTCTTACTGCTTCTTATGCAATTACAACAGCTCCCCGATTGTCAGCTGCTTGCTATGCTTATCCAGAGGTTTGCTGATGTCATCCCTGTCCACCTCCAACCTCATTGTCTTTCCAAAGGACACAATTTCCAATCAACTGCTTCCTGCAGATTGGATTCGACTCCCTCAAAATCAAAATTCTGCAATGCATTCAAGCCACAATTTCCTCCATTCAGAGTAAAGAGTTCTCGTAGTGTCTCCTGATCAGATTTTATCAATGATTTTAAGGCTGCTGACAATATTAAAATGTTCTTTCCAAGACTCTTGGCTGGTGAGCTACGTCCTTTTGGTGACCTCAAAACATCACTTGAACATTACCTGCATGTACAGTTTGGAGTAGAATTACTCTTTTGCCTTACAACATAAACCTCATCGACCCATTCCACAAATAAAATGCGAATCACCCAAGTCTTGTTGTATGACTTCCACATAACGATTAGTTGCTTCCACTGGACCTTGCACTTCTTAAAGGCCCGTGGTTGTTCTGAGTGATACACCAGGAGAGAATTGATTTTAGATTCCTACTGGCATTAGTATAGAACAGATGATTTTAATGGTTTTCCTTGAATTTGTGATAAAAAATTGCTTTATATTTTTGCAGCAGTTAAGGTTCCCATGGGCATCAAAAAAAAAAAAAAAAAAAAAAAAACAGTTCGTCACAGTTAGTCCCTTGCTGTGCCATGTAAGACTTGTAATCCCTGAACCTTTTAAATTAAGAAGTTAATTTTTCTGCGGCCTATCCATCTTAGCTTGCAACCTCACCATATCACACAACACTGTGGATGTCTATTCTTCTCTTAGATTTGCATGTTTTATTTCCTTTGTCTGCTGACATAACTGGCACAATTTCAACAAGGCAAGCAATTAAACACTATATGTTTTTCATTCGATAAACATGAGAAGTAAGTTCTCGACTCTTTCTACAATACAAGGTCATTGTTTTTTAGCTGGATGGTTATTTTCGTGGATTTTGTACAATGACACATTTTTAACAGGTCTCTCACACAGGTACATTTGTCACGCTTGTCGGTAATTTCTTTTTCGCCTTTTAAGTTATCATCTTCATCTTCTTTCCTTGATCATCGTGGAGGCCATTGTATAGATTCTGGTTAGTTTACTTGATGGTGAACAATAGAAATCTCAATTCTTTAAACAATCTCACAGTCGCAACCCTGTAAAAATCACTGCTAAAGAAATAAATTGAATCTGGTACGAATACAGCAGAGGGAGTGAAAGACCTAAAATCTGACCAAGGTATAGGCATTGTAAGTAAAGGTAAAAAAAAAATTCCTTGTAATCACGTGAACACTGTATGTCATGTATGGGTGCTGCGCGACTGCTTTTTGCACAGTGCATGCTAATCTCCTTAGTATTTTTCTCACAAAAAAGAAAAAAAGAAAAAACATTGACAAAATTTTTGTTCGCAGACCGATACCAGGACCCATACAGTGACGGGTCAACGAATCGTCAGACAAAAATAAGACCCACTTCGCGCATGCTCTCATGTGATCCACCGCGGCCCATCTGTCGCTCAGAAATGATATGCGCTTTCATCCCAAACACTCTCTAAATCTCTTTATCTATCCATTCCTGATACTTATCTTTTTACACTCTCTCCATTCAGTGAAACTAAGCTTCTGCTAGGCTTCTGTTACGTTGGTCATAAGAAAATAATATTCCAAAAATTAAAGAAAACTTTAGTGCTGACTAGAGGAATTGAAGATATTCATCAAGACGGATAAGTTAAAAACTAGGCCTACACACACGCACACACACACACACACACACATATATATATATATATATATATATATATATATATATATATATATATATATATATATATATATATATATATATATATATATATATATATAAATATATATATATATATATATATATATATATATATATATATATATATATATATATATATATATTTATACTGTATATATATATATAAATATATGTATATATATATATATATATATATATATATATATATATATATATATATATATATATATATATATATATATATATATATATTTATATGTATATATATATATATATATATATATATATATATATATATATATATATATATATATATATATATATATATGTATATATATATATATATATATATATATATATATATATATATATATATATATATATATATATATATATATATATATATATATATATATATATATATATATATATATATATATATATATATATATATATATATATATATATATATATATATATATATATATAAACGCACACACACACACACATATATATATATATATATATATATATATATATATATATATATATATATATATATATATATAAATATATATATATATATATATATATATATATATATATACTGTATATCTATATAGTATATATATATATATATATATATATATATATATATATATATATATATATATATATATATATATATATATATATATATATATATATATAACTTAGGTTCCGCTCAAAAGAGTGACAGAAAACATTGACAGAATGATACCTAGAAATTACGAAATTAGTTTAAGAATTGCACATTATATTTCTCTCAAAACATCACATATACTATAGTAGTCTTTAAGCATGGTGTTCTATAGCACACTTCCTACAGATCTTACTTTGATTTTATTAATAGCTCACGGTTGTATGCTGTGCTTATTATCTATGTCTTTCATAATAGAAATTAGTTATTTTATCCAGGCCAAATCAGTTTTCAGCCCCCCCCCCCAAAAAAAAAAATGCAAATAACAATTACGGAACAGCTTCCTGCTTCAGATTCTGTCGATTCTTGGGTTTATCTGTTCCAAAGGCGTGATTTCATGTCGTCAGAAATATCTTCTTTGCAGAAATGCACAGAACAAATCACAGCTTGCTCTGGATTGATCTTGTCTGATCGTCGACATGCTTGTATCCAAGCATTTTTCGAGATTTCATCCCCCGGAAAACAAAACAAACGAATGCTTTGATGAAGCTTTGGACTTTCTTTTTCTTATTATAACAACCATAACTAGCGCAATTGCTCCACATTTGTAATTGGAGACGAAACTCAATTTTATAGAGACGTTTACCGCTAGATTACGTAGTAGTAAATGAGCCATTGTACTGGACTGTAATTATAGTATTTATATGCTGAGATTCTCAGCAGATTATATATCAAGGACCATAAAAGAAAATCTAAGAAACAAAATAACATTAGAGTGGAAGTAGAATTAATATTTTGACTTGGCATTTTAATCCAAAACCGTTTCCTTATCGTGACTGATCAAAATTACCTGACAGCAAGCCGCGTTGGCTCACCCGACCTCATGTAGCCCAAGGCCTTGATGTAGCCATGAGTAGCAAAACCCTGGGTGCGTGTTACTTGACCCGACACTGTATGTGTCCTGACCTAGGAGGTCCTTAGTCCTGACCGATACAACTTGGATACAACGATCATATACTTAAATGCACATCTTCCTATAAGGTGAGAGACATGTCTCTTTGACTTTTACTCCTTATACCTGACAGATAACCTTACTGAAATTGATATGGACCAACAGGGGTCACTTGCCTTAGTTAGATAGGCATTGCACATCACAAGGAACTAGCTCTCCTATGATGATTGATTGATTTAAAGTTTTCAGGCATCCTGACTGAAAACTTTAAATCAATCAATCATCATAGGAGAGCCAGTTCCTTGTGATGTGCAGTGCATCTAGCCAATGAATCCTCTATGAATTCAGTCAGTCAATGGAAAGCAAAGATGATATAATGACCCCCGGTAGTGGTGTGCTAAGAATCTCCTGGTTTATATTTACCAGAGAAAAATTGAAAATTGGTAACTGGAATGTTAGAACCATGAATCAGATTAGGAAGTTACAGCGAGTGGAGAATGATTTTTTTTAAACATAGTTTGGATATCGTTTCCCTAGGTGAAACATGAGGTAAGGGGGTTGGTAAGGAAACCTTAGACCAAGGCAATTATATCTATCTATCCGGGATGAAAAAAATGGAGTTGGAAGAGAAGGGGAAAGAATGATGATGACACCTAGAGCAGAAATCACTTTTAAATGAGTGAAGAGCTGTAAATTTTTACTTACAAACTTTAAATCAAAACAGTGCGATATTAGTAATTTAGTTTGATATGCACCAACAAATAATTCGTCTGAAGAAATGAAAGATGAATACTATGAAGAACTGCAGAGTGTAATAGATATGATACCAGAGAGAGATATTGAAATTGTGATTAATGACTTCAATGCTAAAGTTGCAAGGAATAATCAAGGTATTGAGAATGTGATGGGTGTTGGGGGTCTTGGCGAAGTTGCAAATGAAAATGGAGCAAATTCTATGCTCTTTTACTCAACAAACTAAACTATCTTGTCATTGGAGGTACTTTTTTCCAGCACAAGGACATCCACAAATATACATGGACCTCGCCATGTGGAAATTACAAAAATCAAATAGATCACATAGCAGTTAATAATTAGAGAAGGAGGACTCTGAGAAATGTAAGAAGATAATGAGTTGCAGATATTGGTAGTGATCACCAACTCCTCATTGCCATTCTGAAATTAAAGCTGTAAGAACTCAACGAAAATGTAGATGAGAATACTTGGGTTTGTTACAACTAAGCTTCTAGAAGATGAGCACAGAGAAACCTTTGCAATTGAATGCAAAAATCGATTTCTAGTCTTATAGACTTTAAGAGAAGAAGAACAGACAATTGATGAATAATAGTATGATATTAAGAACATATATTAGTCAGTTGGTAGAGAATTCTTGAAACACGTAGTTACAAGGAGAAAGCCATGGATATCAAATGATACTTGGGATACTATAAAATGGAGACAAAGACAGAAAAGGATTGTTGAAAGTTTTCGAGAAAATAATGAAAATTACAAAGTAGTGCATGCTAAGTATTCCAGTATTTATAGTGAGGTCAAAAGAAAAGCCAGGAATGACTGGAGAGAATATTTAGACAGTGAAGCAGATGAGGCTAACAAGGCTAAGATCTCAGGGGGGACTATGGTGTAAGAATTGCTTATAGAATTATCATGAAATATCTAATATGGCAAAGAAGAAGAAGCATAAACCCATCAAAAAGAGGGATGGATCTGTTATCAAAACAGAAGATGAAAAAAGGCAACGTTAGATGGAACACTTTAGTGAGGTCAGGAGTAGTAATGAAGAGAATAATTTGATTGATATTCCAGAAGCTAATGATGACCTTCATGTGTCCATGAATTAATTCAGTGTGTTTAAAGCCGAAGCTTTCATTAAAAAAAACTCAGGAGATGGAAAGCCTCTGGTTTCAATGTAGTACCTGCTGAGATGATACTGGCCGAAAATGAAGTAACCCCCAGAATACTTACAAGATTATGTTATAGAATGAGGTATGGATAGGGAAAACCTGATGAATGAAAATTAGAAGTGTTGGTGAAAATTTCGAAAAACTGAGACCTAACTGATTGCAATAATTCATGAGGCATGAAAATTGGCCCAGCTGTCATGAAAATATATAGTATGCTTATTCTGAAAAGACTAGAGACAAAGATTGATGAAAAGCTGAGAGTTGAACAAGCAGGATTTCGAAAAGGTAAAAGTTATACTGACCAAATTTTCATTTGGAGACATGTTGTATAACAATACGAAGAATATAGAAATCCAATTTTGATGTGATTATTGGACCATAAAACTACTTTGATCGTGAGCACCGGCCAATTTTGTGGAGAGTCCTGCGTCATTATGGAATTCTTATTAAATATGTAAATTTGATCAAGTCGGTTCATGAGCATAACAAATGCAAAGATAATATTTTTGGAGTCTTATCAAATGAATTTCCAATGAACAGTGGAATACTTTAGGGGAATTTTTTGTCACCTCATGAATCTTGTAAAGCTTAGAAAAGTTGAGTTAAAGATGGTGGAGAAAGATTGGAATGGATTGGTGATAGGAAATTAGCTGACCAAAAGTATGCTGATGACACTGTCCTTATTAGCAGAATACAGGATTGACAATGCTTTCTTACCAGAATGCATGAAATATCACAGGAAGTTGGGCTCAAGATGAATAGAAGAAAGACAGAGATGATGAGAACCGAATGTGTAATGGAAGATGAAATATCATAGGAAGGATAAAAGACTAATGAGGTAAAATTGTTTAAATATTTAAAAATTATGATCTCTAATATAATACAGGGTCTTTAGAATTGGAGTAAAATGAAAGATTATAAAAATCAAATCAGCCAATGTCTAGGGTAATTGAAATTTGGAAATCAAATTGCCTGAAATTACATATAAAAATCAGCCTATATATCAGTTTAGTGAGATCGGTGTTACTGTATATACATGAGTCATGGTATGACAATGAAGCAATCAATCTCCAACAGATTTAATAGATTTGAGAATAAGGCCCTCAGAAGAGTATTAGGGGTTAAATGGTAAGACAGGATTAGCAATGAAATTACAAGAGAGATTACCCGAGTGCCTTATGTGGATAGGATCATGTTGAGGGGTAGATAGAGATGGTTTGGGCATGCTCATCGCACTACCAATAGAGATTAGTTCACCAAACACTTAACTGGGATCCAAAGGTACTAGAAGAGTTGGAAGTCTCAAGCCTACATGGCTGAGGACTATGAAGCGTGAAGTCAGAGATGGTGAATGGAGAGTTATTGAATTAAAAGCTCATAATAGAGACGACTGGCGAAGTCCAATCGAGGCTCTTTGCGTCAATAAACGTGGGAGGAGATGATATATACATATATATAAATATCATATATATATATATATATATATATATATATATATATATATATATATATATATATATATATATATACATACATACATATATATATATATATATATATATATATATATATATATATATATATATATAGATATATAATATATATATATATATATATATATATATATATATATATATATATATATATATATTTATATATATACTCTAAGTGTGTGTGTGTATGTATGTATGTATACTCCGGGCTCTGAGTAAAGAATTTAGAGAGTTAGGGAGACGGAGAGGAAGAGAAGTCTTAAGAGCAATGAGAAGAAAAAAGGAGACAAGCTTTCAACAAAGAGCTAGACGAGATTGATAAAGACAGAAAGGAGGGACGGATACGACGGCATTACCAAGGTATACAGAAAATAGGAAAGGGATACCAAGCAAGACTAATCATGGTTAAGGAAGAAAATGAAGTAATAATAACAGATGAAAATAAGGTAATGGAAAGATGGAGGACATATTTTGAGGAATTATTAAATCGCCCAGAATCTGACAACCCAATAGAACCAATAATCTGTTTTGGTCCTGAATTAGAAATAGAAGCTCCGACAAGGTATGATGTAAGAAGTGCAATTAAAAGGTTAAAGAATAATAAAAGCCCAGGAATAGACAATATTCCAGCTGAAATATGGAAATATGGTGCGGATATCCTGGAGGAAAAGCTGCATGACCTCATATCAATAATATGGAGGGAGGAAATAACACCAAATTGATGGGGGAGAGGGATAATGATACCACTAGATAAACTAATATGTAGTAATTATAGAGGAATAAATTTACTTGTTACTGCTTACAAATTTTTGACCATCATTATACATGAAAAAATGAGACCATATGCAGAGAAGATTATTGGGGAGTATCAAGCTCGTTTTAGGAAGGGAATGTCAACAACTGACCAGCTTTTCACTATACGACAGACATTGAAAACTTATGGGAACAAAAGATATCAAATACATCTCTTCGTTTATTTTAAACAAGAATATGACAGCATTCACCGACCATCAATGTAGAGCATCATGAGGGGAATGGATATACCACATAAATTAATCAGAATGACTCAGGCCTGCTACAGATATACAAAATGTTCTACGTCGCCAATAGATATAAAGACAGGGCTGAAGCAGGGATGTACTGTATATTGTCACCCATGTTGTTCAAAATCATGATGGAAAAAGTAGCAAGAACGATCACAGGCAGACCAGAGGGGATAAAGTATAGGGAAGTGACCGATAACCGCCTAGGGTATACAGATGATATAGATATAGTGACGCAAGATGTGAGAGATACGGAAAGCTTAACCAATATCTTCAGAGGAACAGTAGAAAGAATAGTGCTAGAAATAAATCAAGAAAAAAACTAATGTCATGGAAATAGCTAGAAGACAAAAGATGGATGGAAACGTCAACATTGATGTTATGGAAATTGAAGTGGTAGAAGGCTTTGAATATTTTGGGATGAAAATAGCTAGAAATAAAAATATGAAAGGCGAAATAAATGAAAGAATTGGATCTGCGAACAGGTGCTTCTATAGTTTGTTAACACTTCTCAAAAGATCAATATCAGAAAAGAAAAAATTGAGAGTGTATAATACAATAATAAGGCCCATTCTGGTATATGAATGTGAAGCATGATCATTGACAAAAGAACAAGGAAGAAGGCTGGAAATTTTTTAGAATAAAGTAGTAAGAACCATAGTGGGACCAGTATACGACCAAGAAAGACAAGAATGGAGAAGGAGACATAACTGGGAGTTAAGAGAGCGGACAAAACAACCACATATAAGTCGATTAGTTAAGGGAAGAAGAATGCAATGGGCAGGCATGTTGTAAGAATGAAGGAGCAAAGAATGCCAAGAAGGGTCTTCTTGGCACATGTAGATGAAGGTAGACCTCCTGGATGACCAAGAAAAGATTGGAGGAGGTGTTTAGAGGAGGATTTACAGCAGGAGGGTTTGAACCTAGAGATTGGATGACTGTGGCACAAGACAGAAGAGATTGAAATAATCTATCAGGAGCGGTCATGGGTCAACAAGTGGCCACAAGACCAGTAGAGTAAGAGAATAAGTAAAGTATATATATATATATATATATATATATATATATATATATATATATATATATATATATATATGTGTGTGTGTGTGTGTGTGTGTGTGTATATATATATATATATATATATATATATATATATATATATATATATATATATATATATATATATATATATATATATATATATATATATATCCATAACACTCGTGATTTCAATCAATGTAAATATCTACCACAAAGGCATTCAATCCCCAATTTATCTTGGGAATATATATCCACTGGAATTCATTTACGGTAATAGCTTTTGGCCGGGCAGAGATTCGAACCCTGCCTATTCAGCCGAAACTATGAATGCGAAGACTCTATATCTCTTGATAGCTCAGTTGGTAGAGTCCTTGCAGGCATGGTTTTGGCTGAATAGGTAGGGGTTCGAATCTCTGCCCGGCCAGAAGCTATTACCGTAAATGAATTCCTGTGTATGTATATTCCCAAGATAGAATTCGGTATCAAATGCATCGTGGTTCATATCTAAACACATACAAACACACATACACAGACACACACACACACACACACACACACACACACATATATATATATATATATATATATATATATATATATATATATATATATATATATATATATATATATATATATATATATATGTATATATGTGTGTATGTGTATCAGTGGTTCTCAAACTGTGGTCCACGGTCCCCTGGGGGAACGCAAAGTCGTCTCAGGGGGGCCATGAAGGGGCCACCAAATCATCATCACACGTAGGCTATAATTAGAGTCATTCTCACCATACGGTTTGGCATTTAATATATGCTAACAAATGTTCTTTTGCTTCTGGTGGTATATAGTAAAAAAAAAAAAATTTATTCTTTTGCACAATATGTATCTCACTAGTTTTCTTATGAGAGAATAAAATAGTAAAACAAAAAAAAAAAATATGGAAGTTATATGAATGTAAAATGGACTTGGGAATGTTTTATAATTCCAGGATAGGCGCAGCTATCAAGTAGTACATATTATTGAGTGAGACACAAATGAAAAAAACAAAGTTTAATGATAAGTACACACAAACGCACGTCATTTTGCCTATGTCCGACTGTTTAAATGAGAGAGAGAGAGAGAGAGAGAGAGAGAGAGAGAGAGAGAGAGAGAGAGAGAGAGAGAGAGAGAGAGAGAGTAAATAAAAACACTCAAATATAATTACTTTACATTACATTTCTTGCAATCCTTTTGTAAGTAAAAGGGAATAATCTATAAATTTATAAAATCACACAATAATACCAGGCATGTAATAAAATTACAGTACAAAATCGAACGTTGGTATCGTTCGTGGTACGAAGGGACCAAATCATTGTAGGCCTACTTGTATTATTTATAATAATATAGATTTTATATCGTACATTTGGTAGCACTGGACATTATACACTACTGACTAGCTGTTGGCCGAGTGCGTTTTATGCAACTTGACCCAGATAGGTACTGCACCGATCTTTCCTTATGCACGCCAAAGCAACCATATAGCTTCCCTAACCCCCCTCCCTCTCTTTATTAAAAAATAATCATATAATATTATTGTACTTGTGTGTGTGCATGTGTGTTCGCATGTCACGGACAATTACTAGCATATAATAGAAAATAAAATATAAATGAAATATAATAAAAATTTAGAATGGCATGCCTGTACAGTGACTCCCTAAGAGTCAGTGTGTTGACGCATGTTGCGAAGTGAGGTGGTTTGTTCTGAACTGTGCCTACTAATATCACCACCAGTGGTGGTAGCCTACCACTGTAGACTACCACCACTGGTAGGCCTATACACGGTTAAGAATTATTATTTACTATTTTATTGTTACAATTTTATTATTCCCCTTCAGATTTATAATGGCTCCAAAAGATGAGATATGAGGACTCATATTTGAAATTATGTTTTACTGTATTAACTTGTAAAGGGGAAGAGAAACCAGTGTGTTTTGTGCTTGAGGTGTTGGCATCTACTTCTTTAAAGCCCAGCAAGTTAAAGAGACACTTGGAAACGAAGCATCCCAGTTCAATAAACAAAGATGTCGACTTCTGCAGGCGCAAAGCCGAACAATTGCACAAAGGCAGACTTGATAACACAGGTTTGTTTTCACAGAACAATAAGTCTGGTTTAATGGCCTCCTATGAGGTTTCAAGGAAAATCGCTTTTGCTAAAAAAAACCACATCGGAGAACAACTAATATTACCTTGCTGCAAAGATATCATATCGAATGTATTTGGAAGTTCTGAACTTGATGAGCTGAAGCATGTCTCCCTGTCAAATGATACTGTCGCAGGTTATCTTCAAGATTCAGAATTCTATTTTCAACTTTTTTGCAATCCAGCTTGATGAAACAACGGATATTTTCAACTTAGCCCAACTTTGTGTCTACGCACGATACGTACAAGACAAGCACCTGGAAGACGAATTTTTGTTTTGTGAAACTCTCAGCTCCAGAACAACTGCAAAGGATATATTTAAGAAAGTGGACAGCTTTTTTTAGACACAAGGTATCAAATGGGAACATGTTGTTGGCGTGTGTACTGACGCAGCTCCAATAATGCTTGCTTGTCGTTCTGGTTTTCAAACTTTGGTTAAACAAAAATCCCCAGATATTATTGGTACACATTGCACTATTCACCGCCAAGCATTAGTAATGAAAACCATGCCTGATGAGTTGAGCAATGTTCTCGATGAGGAGGTCAAAGCAGTTAACTTCATGAAAGCTAATGTACTTAACTCTTGTTTGTTTTCTGCATTATGTAAAGTAAGTGATTCCGAATTTGAAACACTCTTATTGCATTCACACATAAGGTGGCTTTCCAAAGGGAAAGTATTGAAGAGAGTTTTCGTACTACGTGAAGAGACACTAAGCCAGACATCCACACAAATTCTCTGATGTCCATTTTCTTATATGTCTGACATTTTTGGTAGACATATTTGAATCCATGAATTCCCTCAATTTATCACTGCAAGGAAAAGAGATCACAGTGCTCCATTGCCATGAAAAAATGACTGCTTTCAAAATGAAGCTCGAACTATGGCTTTCGAAGATAGAGAAGAATAATTTTGCCCCATTTCCACAATTAAATACATATATTGATGAGAATGAGCATAATATCGAAGACGATATCATAGAGTTGATGAAACAACATGTATCACTTCTTAGTGAAGAAATAACTTATTATTTTCCTAACCTACAAAACTTTGAAAAATACTATCAGTTTATCAATAACCCTTTTGTACTCTCTATTAATGATCTGCCTTCAGAGGATTATTCAAAACAAAAACAATTTATTGAATTGACTAATGATGCAGGGACTAAACATATTTTCCGTGAAATGTGCAGTAGTGATTTTTGGATTGAAATAGTAAATTCCTATCCCAGTGTTGCAAAGATGGCACTAAAAGTGTTGATTCCATTTGCAACCACCTATGAGTGTGAGTCAGCATTTTCCACACTACTTGCCATCAAATCAAAATCCCGAAACAGATTAGAAGCAACACATGATATGAGAGTTGCACTGGCTAAAACAGAGCCAAATATAGAAGAATTGGTTGAGGCAAAGCAAATATACCCATCTCATTGAACGTACATTTGGTAATAAGGTTGTATTTTCTGATTATATATGTTTTGGCCAAAAAACGTTTTTGTTCAATATAATTTGCATTTTCTTATTAATTAAGTGCTTGTCAAATAAAAGAAAGAAGTTGTTTGTTTCAGTAGATAAAGGTTTCCATTTTTTATACGTATTTCTTAAGGTGGTATAGTGGAGCATTCGTTCAACAAATGCCTAACTGTCAGGGGTGCCAAACAGTCGTGGCAATATGGCTACTGTTGGCCAGTTAGTAGAAACTTGTTAGTCAATGGTAGACTGTGCCTATGAATCAGGCTGTGAGCAAATCATAAATGAAGCTACTCACAGGTATGGTAATTGCTTGGACCTCGTATACATTCGGGACATCTGATCATGCCTTGATTTCATTAGTAGTGAAGACTGAGCAGCCTGCCCCTGATGTATCATACTCACGTTGACTTATATGAATTCTCAAGTAGACTGGAATGGGATTTTGAGTGATCTTTTGGGTTTGAATTGCTCACAATTGTATAGTAGTGTTGATTCTGCTGTCCATTTGAATGAGAATCTAGTCAACATAATTGATAGACGTATCCCATCTCGTGTAATAGGATGCCAAGTGAAAGACAAACCCTGGTTCAATCATGATTGTAGACGGGCTTATTTGGGGAAGCAAGAGGCCTATCATCTATGGAAGAGTAACAGATCAGATTGGACTTGGAACAATTATACTCAGCTTAGAGATTTTGCCCAGGGAGTTTATGCTTCAGCTGAAAAGGAATAAAATTTAACCATAAAAAAAAAACCGTCTCTAGTACAACCCAGGAACATAAGTGGTGGACTACCCTTAAATCTGCATTCATTGCTGTAGATGTAACAGTTCCTCCCTTACTTGAACCAGATGGCTCCGACACTCAATGTCCAAAGGAAAAGGCAACACTTTTGGCTGATATGTTTGACAGTAAGCCGAGTAATGAGAGACTTGATCCTCTTTATTCGTTTTTTCCTGAAGATAATCTAACTAGTTTAGATTTTTGATCTCATGAAATTAAAGCTCTCTTGATGGACCTTGATTCCTATGGAGGTGTAGACCCAAATGATATTTACCTCCGCCAAGCGGCGGAGGTTATGTTTTCGGTTCGGTTTGTTTGTTTGTTTGTTTGTTTGTTTCTCTGTTTGTCTGTCTGTCTGTGGACAACGTAGAGGCCACATTTCTACACGGAATCACTTCAAACTTGGCCAAGTAGTTCCCCAATGTGTATGGAAGAACTGATTAAATTTTGGTCAAGGTCACCCCAAGGTCAAGGTCACAGGGGTCACTGGTGTCACTATGACATAAGTGGCCATATCAAGAGACAGAAATAAAGCACTGACTTTTGCATAAGCCAACAGGGAAGTC
Organism: Palaemon carinicauda; assembly: GCF_036898095.1. Classification (NCBI taxonomy): domain Eukaryota; kingdom Metazoa; phylum Arthropoda; class Malacostraca; order Decapoda; family Palaemonidae; genus Palaemon; species Palaemon carinicauda. Next base: position 62,247,987 of record NC_090733.1, read on the forward strand.
CTAGTCCAGGCGCAACCCATGGGTGATGTTCAAATTTATAAAGGTCAAAGGTCAAGGTCATATTGGTGCATTATATCAATGTCATATTAAGTATCAGTGGCAAATGAACAAAGATCACTTGAAGGTCAAAAGTCAAGCAGGTCACTTGAAGGTCAAGGTCACGTGAAGGTCAAGGTCACGTGAAGGTCAAGGTCACCTGAAGGTCAAGGTCACGTGAAGGTCAAGTACATTTGAAGATCTAGGTCACTTGAAGCCAAGGTCATGTGAAGGTCAAGGTCACGTGAAGGTCAAGGTCACTTGAAGGTCACGTGAAGGTCAAGGTCATGTGAAGGTCAAAGTCACATCAATTCATGATTCTAGGACATATGGCGCTCTAGGTCACCTTGGCGGAGGTATGTCCTCTACGAGGACCATGTCCGCGTTCAGGACTTGCTCACTTGTTTCCTTTGTTTTTTTATAAAGACTACAGGTTTCTTAGTTCCAAATTTATCTGTTGTTTTGCATAAGTTAGCAAGAAAAGGAGCTTCTAGCACTTGTTGGAAAATTGGTAATGTCATTCCACTATGTAAATGTGTTTGTGGTAGCTCAAGTCCAAGTGATTGGCCCTGATGTATCATCCTCTTGTAAAATTTATATGAAATCTCAAGCAGACTGGAATAGGATATTGCTTGATCTTTTGTGCTTGAATTGGTAACAATTATTTAGTAGTGTTGATCCTGTTGTCCCTTTGAATGAGAATCTAGTCAACACAATTGATAGGCGTATACCTTCTCGTGTGCTAAGGTACCGAGTGAAAGAAAAACCGTGGTTCAACGATGATTGTAGACATGCTTGTTTGGATAAGCAGGAGGCCTATCATCTTTGGAAGGGTAACAGATCATACTGGACTGGGAATAACTATACTCAGCTTCTAGTTTTTGCTCAGAGAGTTTATGCTTCAACTGAAAAGGAATACAATTAAACCATAAAAGAAACCCTTTCTGGTACAACTCAGGAACATAAATGGTGGTCTACCATTAAATCTGCACTCTTTGGAGTAGATGCAACAGTTCCTCCTTTACTTAAACCAGATGGCTCAGTCATTCACTGTCCAAAAGAAAAGGTAACCCTTTTGGCTCATGTTTTGACAGTAAACAGAGTAATGAAAAATTGAACTTCCTCGTTCCTCTTTTCCTGAGGCTAAACTAACTAGTTTAGCTTTTCGATCTCGTGAAATTAAAGCTCTGTTGATGGACCTTCATGCTTATGGAAGTGTAGACACAAATAGGTTTTTTCCTTTGTTTTTTTTATAAAGACTGCATATTTCTTAGCTCCAAAGTTATCTGTTATTTTGCGCAAGTTAGCAAGAAGAGGAGCTTTTATCACTTGTTATAGTATTGGTAATGTTACTGCTCTATGTAAATGTGTTTGTGGTAGCTCAAGTCCCACTGATTACTGCCCAATTTCCATAACTCAAATATTATCTAAAGTTTTTGAATGTCTTAATAGCTTTGCTGAAGGTAATCATCTATTCCCTAGTTTGCAATTTGGTTTTCATAAAGGCATGTAGCATGTGATGCCCTTCTTACAATCTCCAATGTTGTACAGAAATCCCTTGATTGTGGTCAGGAAGTTCGCATGATTGGCCTTGATTTTAGTGCTGCCTTTGACCGTGTTAATCATGAGGCCCTTGTTTTCAAACTCAAACAGTTGGGAGTGGGTGGGTCGTTTCTTAGCATTATTATTGATTTATTAAGTAATAGATCTCAAAGTGTTATTGTTGATGGGCACCATAGTGAGCATAGGAATGTGATATCCGGTGTTCCACAGGGTAGTGTTCTTGGCCCATTACTATTCATACTATATACAAGCTTGTTGCATATGCAGATGATGCTACTCTCTTTACATCAATTCTATCTCCTGAATGTAGATCTGGGGTTGGTGAATCCCTTAATAGAGATTTAGCTAAAATTAGTGCATGGTGCAAATTGTGGGGTATGAAGTTGAATCCTAACAAAAATCAAAGTATGATTGTAAGTAGGTCAAGGACAGTGGCTCCTCAACATCCGGATCTCAGTATTGATAATGTTTCTTTAACTTTGTATGACTCTTTTAAAATTTTAGATGTGATTCTCGACGGCAAATATACTTTTGAGAAACACATTATGTCTGAGTCTTCTTCCATTGCACAAAAAAATTGGCTTATCGAGAAAGTCTTTCAAGATTTTCCGTGATCAATCTATTCTGAAGTAGTGTTTTAATTCTTTCATTCTACCTACTTTCGAGTATTGTTCTCCTGTCTGGTCTTCAGCTGCCGATTCTCATCTTAATTTGTTGGACAGAAACTTACAGTCTATTAAATTTCTTATTCCTGATCTAGATATTAATCTTTTGCACCGTAATTCAATTAGTTCATTATGCATGTTACATAAGTTTTTTTCATAACTCTGACCATCCTTTACATTCAGATCTTCCTGGACAATTCCATCCTAATTCTAATAGCCAGGCCTTCTCCATCATGAGGCTCAATACTACACAGTATTTTAAAAGTTTTATTCCAGCTGTGACCAAGCTGTGTAATGATCTTCCTAATCGGGTAGTTGAATCAGTAGAACTCCAAAAGTTCAAAGTTGCAGCAAATGTTTTTATGTTGAATAGGCTGACATAAGTCTTTTTATAGTTTATATATGACATATCTGTTTTGACATTGTTAATGTTTTTGTAAGGATTTATTGTTAATTTGTTCTCATCATTTATTTATTTCCATATTTCCTTTCCTCATTGGGCTATTTTTCCCCTATTGGAACACTTGAGCATAGAGCATCTTGCTTTTCCAACTAGGGATGTAGCTTGGCTATTAATAATAATAATAATAATAATAATAATAATAATAATAATAATGATAATAACTGAGTGTGACTAATGCAGAGACCGGGCATCATTTTATATCTCCAAGGAGATATAACATTCGTTATTTCTCCCATCATATTATCAACTAAACCATCCCAATGCTGTTGCTAATTATGATGAAGAAGATTATTGATGCTAGGGGAAAATCATCACAGAGAATGGAATACATTCTTAGTAGCAACTCAGCTGCAGCATTCCTGGCCAGTAAATCTACCTTCTCATTCCCAGTCACACCTACGTGTGCTGGAATCCAACAAAATTGAACTGTTACACCTCTCAGCCAAGTAATTAAAAGGCACTCCAAAATCTTTAGAACTAAAGGGTTACTGAAATTAAAAACTTCTAAAGTTTGTAGGACGTTTCTTGCATCACTGAAGATAGTAAATTTGCCCTCTTCTTCTCACGCTATTTTTTCAATGGCCGTTAGTATACCATATAGGTCGGCAGTAAATATGGAAGATACTGGAAGATGTGCACTTCTACAATTAAAAGCACTACTTTATATTCACAATCCAATGCCAGCATCAGATTTGGAGCCACCCAAATATATGAAAGGAAATTCCCTATGTTCAAAAACATGTTCAATAAAAAGACCTGGCTTCTAAGTCAGTCTTGTTCTTTTTAATACCAATAAAATATTTACAAAATATATCTATGGTAATTTTCATAGAGGGATTGGTGATATTCTGAATGTAAGAACTCTTTTTTTTCTTACCATATCAAGACAGTTTACAAATTGTATTACCCAAAAACATAAGGTTGAGGAGATTTTTGGTGCAACTCAAAATATCAATAATGCCTTACTAGATTTCCAGTCTGATAGGCTTAAGAATTAGGAAGCATTTGCAACCTAAACCAATACCAAATGAAAGAAGACTTTCAGTTAAGGTCTATCGGTAATTCTCCAGCGTCAACAACGAGGCTTGGGATAGGCAAAGTTCTAAATGCTCCTGTTGCCAATCTAATACCAGTATGGTGTATAGAATCTAAAATCCTTAATCAGCTTGAGGTAGCTGAGGAGTATATTTCACACCTATAACTAGTTTTTGAAAAAAAAAATTTAGGCCTTGTATAAATTTGAAATAGTTTTCTGGTGTGCCCTATGATGTAAGGACAAAACTTGTAAAAGCTTCAGATCATCAAGACATTTTATTTTCAATGCTTTTCAGTGAAGACCCCATGCCAGCCTGCAATCAAATACCAAGCCTAAAACCTAGCTTCACTTATACATGGGATCCGTTGACTTTTGATATACATATCAGGGTCTGGATGTACTCCCCGAATGTGATAAAAATGGACAGCAATAGTTTTGCTTGTCAAAAACTTAAACCTATTCATAATAGGTTTAATAATTTTGTCAATTGAGAGTTGAGATTTTCTCTTAACCATTGACATTTTAGCTCCAGCAAGTGATATGGAGATATCATCTAGGAAAAGTGTACAGAGAATATTTTGGGGAAGGACAAAAGACATCCCATTAATGGCCAGTGCACATAGGGTTACACTTAGCACACTACCCTGGTGAACTCCTTCCTGACATTTCCTCTCTCAGAGAGTTTCCCTCACTCTCGCTTGAAAAAAACCTATGTGAAACAAATGATTGCATGAATAATGGAAGCTCTCCTCTTAAGGGGCCTGGCCAGTATGCTAATATTTGGGGGTATAGGACGAAAAAACAAAAAATCCTGAAATAATTCAATGAGCTACGTATGACAATGGAGAATGCGTATTTGAAATATTTTGTTATAATTCCTCTGACTTTCATAGTTAGTAAAAGTAACTCAAATACATTGATCCCTACAAAAAATGCAGTATTTCATCTGTTATCATATATTTTGATAATTATTACATTTTGATATAAAACAAATTGTGAGCAATGGCCTCTGTATAGATTCCATGAGTCACAAGATGAAGTATTACACGGTAATTACACTCTTTGGCATTCAATGTTAGCACAAACCTCATAGGGAGTACACATTTGAGTTTGACCTCCGACATTCTCTCAATTTTTACGTCTGTTTTTCTTGGTTTCGGCAAGAATTTCATCATGCCAATAAGGAAGAGACAATTTCAACATCTTGCTAACATAAGGGAGAAGAGAATTCGCTCTAATAAGAGTTCAGAAGAGGGTTATATCGGCGATATTAGCGGAGTTAGTGAAGGAGAGAGATGATGAAGGAGCGACCGTCTCGCCTAAAGAAGCCAGATACTGAGCAAAGGGATGTTAATTTAGGACTGAATTATGATAAATAACATTGTGTTGTTTTATTCATACAAACCAAATAAGAGAAAAACTTTGAATGCCCTTGTCTCAAAACTATACTTATTGAATTTCAAATTCCATCTTCTCCCTTAGTTTTAAAGATATAGCATTGCAATTTGGTATATAACTTACCGAGGCATTTTAAAATAATAAAGTAGAGCCCCTTTTCCCAATTTGATTTTATACTTTTTTTCTTAGCTTTTTTCTCTGATTATAGGGGTTATTTTTTTTTACCATAATGAAAAAATTCACATCTAACAAAAAAATGACTTCAAGAAAAAAAAAAAATTATCTTATTGAAGGTCTACATTAGGTCTATATAGGGTAGTAATCCCAGGTCTTAATATCAAGTATCAAGGGAGGAGATAGAATTTGAAAAACACTCATTTTCAGGACAAATCACCCTGGCATCGCAAAACTGAAGGTCAGAGTAAAAAATCCTATGTAGTTTGTAGATGTTATAAGTCACCTTATTAAGTGGTATGAATGTCAAAGTCCTGTCCTTAAAAAATGGCATTAGCTGGTAGGCCCCATTAATCCCAAATTATGAATTGTCTTAAGTATGCCATATCTCCATACAGTATCATATGCCTTTTCAAGGTAAGAAAAGACTATTACATAGTGCTGTTTAGGAGCAAATGTTTCACAAATAGAGGATGCAAGTCGTATCAGCACATCAGTCAGTGAGTGCATTTTTCTGAATCCACATAAAAATACCCTTCTTTTCCAGGTACCATATCAGTCTTGCATTGATCATATTCTCCATGATCTTACATAAACAAGATGTCAATGCAAGTGGTCAATAGTTTGCAGCTAAAAGGTTATTCTTACCGGGTTTTACTGTCTAGTTCCAGACACTTGGATAATTATGACTATGCTATATTTTGTTAATAATGCTTGGAATAAATAACATAGCATTAACAGGTGTATGTTTAATTATTGCATATGGAATTCCATCGCGTCAAGGTGCTGTATCCTTTCAAGTAGGGAGTGTGGAATCAAATTCTCTTTCAATAAAACGAGTATTGTAGGGTACATCCTATCCTGTTGCAAAATTTAAGATTTTTTGCTCTTCACTGCTCCTAAACTGGTGACCAGAAGCTGCTTCACACTTTTATGATACATTTGAGAAATGATCAGTCAGGGCATTGCTAACCTTAGTTGCTCCCATCATGTACTGACCATTCACCTTCAACTTTGGTAGTGGGTTAGGGGAAAATTTGCTTGCTATCTTTTTTTTACTTTCCTCCATACAGAAGATGGTGGTGCTCCACTGTTAAATGAGGAAACAAAAGATACCCAAGATTGACGTCTAGCTTCTTTCATGGCATGACAGAACTGTGCTCTACATTTTTTTTGTATATTATCAAATTCTCCTCTGTACAGCATCTACTCAATCTAGTCAAAGATTTTCTTACTCTGTGCAAGGTAGTTAATTCTGAAGACCACCATGGGACTGGTCGTCGTTTGCATAACCATGTGGTTTTGGGAATATAATTGATTCATGCTGTATGGAGAGTTACATTCAGTAAGTCTATGGCACCATCAACAGTTTCTAAATGCTTGGCATTCCCCTCAATTTTGCTTAACTCCTGAAATTTATCCTAGTCTGCCTCGTCAAGGTTTCTTCCTGGCGATCTCTGAAAAGGTGGGTTACTGTTTGTATTTATAATAATAGGAGTATGATCATTAGTATGCCAATCATTTAAAGTTCTCCATACAAAATCGAAAAGGAAGTTGGAGCTTGCAATTGAAAGGTCAATGTATGACAAGGTACCTGTCTGAACATGAAAGTGGTGGGCTCTCCTGTATTAAGGAGTCCTACATCTTCATTCTCCAAAATTGATGATATAATATTGCCCCTTCTGTTTGCTAAAACTTCGTTCCATAAACGATGTTTACCATTCAAATGTCCAAGTAAGAGGAAAGGATGAGGGAATTGTTAAATCACCTCTACTAAATTATCATACAAAATTTTATCATTTGGAGGCAAGTACAGAGAGAAAATGTTATATTTTTCCCTATATCATTCTGTACAACCATTGTTGGCAGAGCTGTATAAAGAGACAAAGATATTTGGGGAACATTATGACAAACGTATATAAGACTTCTGCCTTGGCTCCCTACTCGGGGATCATATGGTGTCCTATAGGTAATATATTCGTGAAAAGGAGTATTGTCATCCAGTTTTCTCTCCTGTAGACATATAATTATGTGTAATGCTCATGAATGAGGAGCTTAAGTTCTTCACAATAGGCCTTTAAACTTTGCAAAATTCCATTGCAAAATTGAGGATAAACCCGCAGTTTATTTTCTGGAAGACCCCTTGAATGAAGTCTTCCTAGTGGCAATTTTTGATCTAACACTGTTTCCCAGAGGTTTCTTTAGAGAAGGTCTTGATATTTTGGTTTTTACGTTTGTCTTTCTCTGTGTCCTTTTGATCTAACTGTTGAATTGGATGGGGGACCTCAACTTGAATCTCTGATTCATTCAAGTTGTCTTCTGGTTGATCAGATACATCGACAGACAAAACATCAAATTTATTAGATGTCATAACTTTAATGTTCCTTATGGAAGGGAATGAGAGAGATGGAATTCTCTCTCTCTTTCGATTTATAGGTGGTGAGCTACCAGGTTTTTGGACCTTCCCCACTACAGGTGGACCTGGTAACTTAGTTTTAAGTGGAACCTCCATCAAATCAGGCAAGGACATGGCCCGAGAGAGGTTAGTACTCTGGATGGTAATGGGAAGATGGGCAATGCCCCAGTGTTAATACACCGTGGCAAAGCCTCAGAAGGCAATATGCTTACCTCCTCATGCAGTTCTTTATTATTAGGTGTATTTCTTTTCTACAACTAATGACAGTACTAAGTGGGTTTGGTGTCTCCTGTGGTAAATTTTCTCTAGATTTTAATACCTTTGCATGGCTGTTTGGTTTATTCAGTATTCTTTTGGCATGACCTATACTTATGTGCTCCACACTAGATTTGTTGAGGGCAGCTTCATCAACTTATAAAACTCGCAGCTCCTATAGGTGGATTTGAGTTGCAGTTCAAACACCTGGCCTCAAGTATACACACTCCATGGTAAGGTTTGGATCAAACGCTAATCTATATATTCATTTTTACAAACTTTAGAATGGTGTCCAAATTTAAAACAATTGAAACACTGTAGTAGCTTCTGTTTGAAAAGTCGTACTTTAATCCTTTCATTTTCAGTAATGATATGGAAAGGTACATCAGCATCCTGGAAAGTAAGGATAATCATTGATATTCTAGGAACTTTGTGTACTTTCCATACTGTTCATGGACACATGGCCAGTATCTCCTCTTCTGCAAATTCATACAGGTCTTTATTGAAAACTACTCCCCTTCCATAACTAAAATTTAATTGGGGATTGACATCTAATTTAATACTGTCACTACTTGTCTTTAGGTTAGATAATATGACAGACTGTGTGGATGATTTAGCATGGATGAGGAGTTTTTTTTTTTTTTTTTCAAAGAGAGATATATTACCTGGCGCAATGGTTCATACTTTTTTTTCTTTTTTTTTAATAAATTTATGGTACAATTTTTAGAATAATTCCCTCTACTAACTTTAGGCTCTGCAACAAGCCACATTGGTGGTTTTTGGTTTCTTTAGGAAGGTTTGACTACATCAATATCTTTTTCAAACCAATTGGCAGGTTTGTGTACATCGCGTCTGTTGGTACCTTATCCCACAAAACGACCTTGATATTCAAATTATTAATTTTAACATGCATTATGTTACTTATGACATTAAATACTACATCATGACTTTTATAGGCTACCCATGAATCCCATTTATCACCCTGAAGTTTCATTCTTATCGCCAATATCATTTCATAACTCTTAAATGCTCTATTTAAAAGGATTCGCAGTTTCCGTTTGTTGCCCAAATTACTCGGTTTTTGAACATCAGTAGAACAGTCCTTTTCAGTTTCCAGGTCATCAGAAGAGTTGCTTTACAATAAGCAGCAAGCTGAGTCATCCACCTCTTATCAGAGGATGTCAGACCTACAATCCCATGTGGCTCAACATGAGAAGAGGTCTCAGAGGGGTCCAGTCCTCTATTAGAGAGGGGCTGCATCTCTTCAGGCGGTCGTACACTTGCCAGTGGGGTTAATTACCCCTCCCACCGACAACTCCAATACCTGGCATCACCCATTACCCGTTAATATGGGAGATTTAAAACCAGATCACAAGAGCGAGACTCTTAACAGACTAAGTCTGCACCCAATAGGGTTTGCCAGAGGGTAATGGCATTTGGATTTGTTGCATATACAAAACTTGGTTAATGTTCTAATAGTGGTTGTCAACAAAATTGGGATAGAGCAAAGAAAAAAAAACTTAAATAAAGAGAAAGGCTTATAGAGGTCCAGTCTTAGTCCGGTCTCTCAGAACTGGCCTTAATGGTATGATTGAACCTGTCAGGGGGGATAATCACCCCACCACCATTGCCCAACCCCTCATTGAGACTCAAGCCCCTCTACTGCAGCAAAGTACTGGACCATCAGAGGGGTACAGAGAATGATTTGATAGAGTTTGCAAAGACGGATGTTAACAAAGTTTCAATAATCAATTACTGTCATCCAAACAAATACCTCATCCCATCTGCACAAAATAAAGAACCTTATCTTTAACTTAAGAATCATTTCAATATTCCACAAATATTACAGGAATACAATGATGTAATCGGTCAGAACGAGAAATTTCCTGGTTATTGTGATTCATTGCCCATTTACATAGGTAGGAGAGGTAGTTACCTAGTAGTCACACACCCTTATAAAGTACAAATCACCTATCAGGCGAAAGTTAACCATCAGTTGGACGACATGAAAGCATATGGCATCCCCTTGGTCTCAGACTCCCCCTTGCAATCTTCCATATCAGTATCATAAAAAAAGAATGGCGAATTTGCATTTGTGTAAACTCAAGAGTGTTACTATACAAGATCAGTTTCCATACCTTCATTAGAGAAAATCCTTTGTAAAATAAGGAACAGCTCCCTGTGATCGCCCTTATCTTGAAAAAGCTGGTATTAGCAAATCGCCTTTGACCACGAATCACAAGAAAAGACAGCGTTTGTAGCTGGTGACTCACGATTTTCCTTGTATACATTATTGTTTGGCTTGAGGTGCATTTTTCAAGAGTAATGAATTTCAATACTATTAGTGTTAAAACAAATATTGAAAAAAATTTCTGCAAGAAGATTACTGTTGACTCTACAACTTTGTTCAATTTGACATGGTCTGCCAGGTATTATTATTATTATTATTATTATTATTATTATTATTATTATTATTATTATTATTATTATTATTATTATTATTACCATATTGGATTTTTTTGTGGTAGATCAAGGAGAATTAGTTATGAAAAGATTTATGAAACTTCGTAATCTATTATCTGTATAACCAATATTCAACCTCCCAAAATTTTGATGACTTATGTCACTTGATGTGGCAGCTATAGTGAATTTTGCAGAACACTTTAAAAGGGCTTTCTTTCCCAGAAAACTACTGTAAAATGTATATTTAGTATGTGTTATTTGTTTATAATGGCAAATCTTAGCCACCAATTGATGCCAATTTGTATGCAAATTTGGCAGTATCAACAAAATCACGTGGCTTATACTTGTAGAAATTTTATTTATCTTTGAGATTATTTCTTTATTTTTACCCAGTTTCTATATATAGGCTATCCATAGCACATGACGTGGTCAGGCAAACTATCAATTAGGGAAGGCAGGGCTTAGTCAATACTTGAATGGTTTACAACCAGGAACTACATGCGGTAGGAAGTGTGGCTAACCATCTCACTTTACTAATGTATGCCGAGAATCTGAAAAGTAATAACATCTAACCTAAACCTTTCTATGATTGGAAAAGCATCTTCTGCAGACATGATCCTCTCATAAGCATCTTGCTTTCTCACAGTTGGTTCATGTAAATTAACAATTATAATAATAATACAGGTTATAGGCAATTATGGCCCCTTAGATAGCGACCAACATTGGTACCGTACATATCACATATATGTATCCTTTGTCAGGAGGTAGGAGCAATGAGATAATGTTTATTTGCGAGCAAAGCAAACGACAAGGGAACAGAGACTGTTTGAGCGGTGGCTAGTCTAATGGGTGGGTCATGTTAAAGATTTTAGTCTGGTTTCAGTTGCAGTACTTCTGCTACAAAAAGAATATATTGTACTCCATAGCATTATGCTTTTTCTTCTGTATAACAACGATAGTCTATATGAAATAGACTCCCTCATCCAGGTCGATGCCCACTGCTCCAAAAAAGGCAAAATTAAGGTACCTTGGTCCAAACCTATAATTGATACATAGTTTATATAAGTTCACCCCTAGCAGTTTCAATTCTCACATTTAAATATTATTTTTTAATATAAATAATTCTAAGTACCGTAAACCCAAATCACTCCTATACTCAAAGGTATAAACAATATTGCTCAAAACATCTTAGAGCTTATCACTAACAATAGGTAACTTATTAATTAGAGGGTTATGAAATGCCTTTTGTTTGACACATTTTCATAAAACCCAGTTCTTTCGTTATTTATTTATATATTTCCCCATACGATAATCCTGACATCAGCAGTTTCTTTATAGTATCAGCCAAATTATCTGAAATGCTTTTAACATTCCCTACAATGACAAGTAGGCAAATTGATCTTTCTGTATATTCTAAGCTTTATCTTGAAAAAAAAAAGAAGAATTGAATAAGAATTTTACGCTTTGGTTATGCCCGAATATCTTATATTTTGCGTGTTAGAGGATCTAGTTTTCTGTATGGATGGTTACCTTTTCTCTTAGACAGATCGTGACGTAGAGCAAAATTTCAGATGACATTTTGAGAATGGAACAACAATTCTTTGTGGATGAGCTGTGATTTGATAATCTGATGAGAGCAGGTTACAATGGAAGGTGACCAAAAAGAAGATAAAGATTTGAGTAAGTTTATTAGCTTAACCCATCTTCGGTTTTAATTTTGTTGATAGAACATTATCTGCTTCAAATCCCGTTCTATGACTGTTTGTTGCTAGTTTTACGTTCACGACGAAATTTATCAGATTTCTCTCGATACGGTTTACAGTTTAGACTGGAATAGAGAAGAAAAAAATAGACTTTAGAATATACATATAAAGATTATTATTTCGTTCTATAATATGCATGTAAATACGTTCCGTATAATTATGGGTAGATCTTTGATTTTTCTCTTAATTTCCTTGAATGCTAGCTTCATAATGTATTTAGTAAGGTTATTCTAATCCTTATAAATGTAGTATCTGTGATTTCGAATTTGATAAACTAGTGCTATATTTTCTATTCTGATTTCAGTTACACTATTAGGTATGAATGATAAATCTTATTCATCACTTGTTAAAAAGAAGCAACAACACACACATACACACACTTACACAATGAGAGAGAGAGAGAGAGAGAGAGAGAGAGAGAGAGAGAGAGAGAGAGAGAGAGAGAGAGAGAGAGGGGGGGGAGAGAGAGATAGTACTAGTAATAACAGTTAACATCATCTAAGTTATACAAATTGTTGCACCAAAAGTATAACTGATACACACACACACACACATACACACACACACACACACACACACATATATATATATATATATATATATATATATATATATATATATATATATATATATATATATATATATGCATGTGTGTGTATACATGTACACTCCTCCTCTAGTATGTCATCCTCCTTCTCTGCCTCCTTGCTTACGAATGAGAGAGATGGTGTGGTACCATAGACATATCGAGCCAACAAAGGTATCTTGATACGTATTTAGGAGAGTATACTCCTGCAATCGGTGCTCGGTCTCATTCAGGATCAAGCAAACGCACTGTCAATCAAGATAAAGGGCATTGCCCTTCTCTTCTCCTTTCATCTGAGACTTGGCAACACCTCTGTCCCTCTCCCTAACGTTACGTAGGTACTGAAGTGAAAGAGGTTGGTGCGTTGTGAGGTTCCACTTTTTAGCCTCAATAGAGAACTAGGGATAACAGGACCCTGCTATCGGTGTCCATACTTTTACGAGAAATGAGGAATTCCCTTGCTTGAGTGTAAAAGGTATACTCATCATCAATCACATCATGATTTGTCATTTATGAACACTCTCCTCGCGACACACGGGTCAATGGAGAATTTCATGTGTTCACTCAGTGAGAAGAATGGTCACACACCAAGGATAGGACTGCTCTCAGTGCTCTTATGAGCACCAAGATGTTACATCACAGACACAAAATCCGTAACAAGATATGTGGTTTGTCGCCAAGTACCATGCTTACCAACAGGCAACACACAAACTAAAGTCGGATGTACTTTGTCAGTTTCTAGGGGCCTGAATGCCCGAGACAATTTTGTTTCCAATAAAAAAGTATATTATTGAAGGCTATGTCTCTCTTTCCCCAGAATAACATAGAGGCAATAGGGAAAAAGTGGAGGAAGGCTATCCACAACTCCCTCATCCATGATGTACATACCTTCAGGGTTCAAGGCCCCATGAAATTGGCTTTTAAAAACGCTTTAGCTGCCTCTAAAACTCAATCAGGACTTCAAACTGGTTCTTCAATTAGGAAACCACTATCTTTGCACCACTTTTTCCTACCAGCCTGGCAAGTTCAGGAAAGCCATAGAGGTAAGAAGGGAGAAAGGGGACACTGGAGTTGGCAGTCTTCTTCCAACAGCCATTAGTAAGGGAATGTCTGTCATGCCATTGGACTACGTGGCAGCGCCATGGAGCAGAGCAATGTGTGGCAATCCAAAGGTGCCCTCTGAAATTACCGAAAGATTTGGCTTTGGTAGCAAAGATGAAAGCGATAAAAGAAAAAAATGTACTTGCAGTTGTTTGAAGATGGTTTTACAGTCGACTGGGGGCTGGAGATCAGTCATCACCCTCTTGCTGGTTGACAAGTTTTTTTCACCAAACTCCATTCAACATGGACAGGGCAAGTACCTTATCGTCTGCAATCAGAGAGGATCTGAAGAATGCATGTTTCCAAATAATTGTCAATCAGTCCTACAGAATGTACCTGTAGTTCATCCTCAATGGATTATTGTATCAGTTCAATGCCCTATGCTTCAAAATGTCTAGCTCTCCCCAAGCATTCATGAAAGCTCACTCCGGTCTCAGCTTGGACCCACTAGAATGGGATGTTTTTGTAGAGGTATCCGAACAGGCTGGTTGATCTCTCTTCCAAGAGGCAATTGCTTCAGGATCAAGATAAGCTTCTTTCCTTTTTCACAACCTGGGATCATGGTAAATTGAGAAAAGGGTAGTCTCATGCCCAAGCAGAGGATGAAATATCTGCTGCTGTGTCTATCGGCATGATAGACACAGCGGCAGCAATAAACTTCACATCAAATCATTGCCTCAGTAGGCCCACAGAGAAAGCACAACCATTCTTGTCCAAACAATACTCCCTACTCAGGTATGGCACTATTTTTGGAATACCTTTCCCATTGGCATCTTCATCAATAATTAATTCAATGGTGTCTGAAACATCAATGGTTAATAGTTAGTGTTCTCCCATCCCATCTTGGATACATCTAAGAGTGAGTGTGGCATACACTGAGAGACCAAGTCACTTTCTAATTGTAGCCTCAAGAGAAAAAGTACTTGCATAGCTCTGCAAGCTTCTCAACAAAGCACTCAGTATTTCTGATGAGCGACAATACTACTGCTTTAGCATACATCAACAAGCAATTTGGAGAAACAGATGCACATCTGGGTTTTGGATAACGCTGTAGAACCATCAGTTATGTCCATTCTAAGCATGAGGAATATTCTAGCAAACACGCTCAGTAGCAATGGGTCGGTTGAATGCTCAGAGTGGTCCCTATATCCCAGTACAAAGGAAAGAATTCTTGCTCTTTAGATGTTATAAGTGATTGATCTATTTGCCACACGGCTGAACAGTAAACCTAAGGTGTTCTGCTCCCCCAATCCTTATCATTGGACGGTATTCATTCTATCTAACACCTGTAGGCCTATGAATGCATATTTCCTCCTTTTTACCTAATTCGCTAATTACTCAACAGTATGTTGACAACAATAAGCCCCAGGAAGACCCTGGTGACTCCCAGGTAGCTGCATCTGTTGATACTTATTGCCAAGGTGCCGAGAGAGTTTCACCAGTGGCCCACTCTTCTCTGTCAACCTTACCTTCAGAAGTACCATTACTCAGTGGAGTCCTGAGCATTTCATGGGTGGAAAATACCTACTATCTCCTCTAAGTGAAAGGTTTTTTTGCAAGGCAATGCACTTTTATTAGTTTCATTAAAGGCATATATCATAGGATAGTGCCCTTCTGCAGTTAACTGCTGATTTCTAATCTACCTTCATCAAAAGAGGGTCATGCCGATTTCAGAAGGGAAAGACTATCGCTCAACCTTGAGCCAGATCTTCAGACAGAAATGATTAGACCATTCCTTTGTATGGGAATTGTCTGTGCTCCTAAGGAGCTTTGAGCCGTTTTGGCAACCAAGGGACCTCAGGTCCCTGGAGAGGACTATGACTAGGGTTCTCATGTCTCTTTTGTGTGCCCCATACAAGCCTTTTGAATAGGTAATGGAAAGAGATCTGTCTCTTAAGACTGATTTTCTACTAGTCTTAGCATCGTGGAAGTGAGTTGGCGAGCTTCACAGTATCTCGTATGTAACAAATCATTCCAAATGACGGAAGAAGGTCGTGGACAAGACCCAAAACCTAGCTGTCCACAATGCCAGATTCCAGTTCTTTGCCATCTCTTTTCTTCAGGAGGCATTCAGAGGGAATCAGGGTGATTTACCTCCTTGTCTCCTGGAGAGCCCTGCTGTTATATCTTAAGAGGACTTGGTGCTTCAGATCTGAGCACCAAATATGCTTTATTACCACTGGCAAGATCAAGAGAAAGATATTTAGTTCTGGTTTCATGAAGTCATTAGGCATGCCTATCCTTCAACCAACAAGGAGCTTGGTGGTCCATCTCAGGCAAGGGCCATGAAGACATTGGTACCAGCTCCAACCTAGTATAAAGGAAGAAGCTGTCAGTGGTTCCGATATTAAAAGAACGAATCTGGAACTACCAGACAACCTTCACCTCACAATACCTATGGGAGTATACTTAAAAAAGCCTTGAATACCTTTAACCTTGGTTCTGTGGTGGCTGCTGAAAATGTTGTGTAGCGTCCCTAGATCGCTAACAGGACAAAAAGCCTCTCATCTAAGATAACAGTTTTGACAAAAGCCTAGAATGAAAAGTAAAATGACTAGCCTTCTACTCTAATTTCTTCCCACTCCTTTGGAGGGGCAGCAGTCGTGGTTGTTATGAATTGGACTGTACATTAAATGCAGGTAGGCTTCATAAACCAGCAACCTTTCTTTCACATGATTTATAAAAAAGATTTCTTACAACCTGCCAAACAAGGGGGAGGATGGCTAGAACCCAGCTCTTTAATTATCTACGTATTCATTCATACAGCATACACCGTACAAGGATATGGGTTCTGCGACTCACTACCATTTATTCTTGGTACAGGCCTAACCTAAAGCCTGTTATTCATACACAAAGATTGTTAATAGGTTAGGGGAGTCATCACATTTGCTTCTGCAAATGCTTATATATTTTGACAAATTTTGGAAAAGTTTTTCAGCAAAATTTCTGGTGCCTTCCTCTTATTATTATTATTATTATTATTATTATTATTATTATTATTATTATTATCATTACCTAAGCTACAACTCTAGTTGGAAAAGCAGGGTGCTGTAAGTCCAAAGGCTCCAACAAGGAAAAATAGCCCAATAAGGAATGGAAACAAGGAAATAAATAAACTGCAAAAGAAGTAATTAACAATCAAAATGAGAATTTTTAATAACAGTAAGAACAATAAAATAAATCTTTCATAATTATATGAACTATAAAAACTTCAAAAAACAAAAGGAAAAGAAATAATATAGAATTGTGTACCTGAGTGTACCCTCAAGCAAACTCAAGCAAAAGAAGTCTACCCAAGACAATGCAAGACCATGGTACAGAGGTTATGGCATTACCCAAGACTAAATAATGAATTATTTGATTTTGGAGAGTTCTTCTCCTGGAAGAGCTGCTTACCATAGCTATACAGTAGAGTTTCTTTTACCCTTACCAAGAGGAAAGTAGCCACTGAAAAATTACTCTGCAGTGGGTAACCTCTTGAGTGAAGAAGAATTGTTTGGTAACCTCCAGCTGTCAGGTGTATGAGGACAGAGGAAAATGTGGAAAGAATAGACCAGACTATTCGGTGTATGTGTAGGCAAAGAAAAAATAAGCCATAACCAGAGAAAAGGATCTAATGTAGTACTGTCTCGCCCGTCCAAGTACACAATAACTTTCTAGCATTAGTATCTCAACGGATGGTTGGTGCCCTAGCAACCTAATACCTAATACCTTATTCCCATCTCAGTCACCCGCACATCCCAGACTTATGGTCAAACTACCTGTTAAATTTCAACGGCTGTTCAATCTTCGCTGAAGTTATACCACAATCAAAAGACTCTGGTTTGGATAGTTAGCAAAAATACAAATTACTTAAAAGATTAGTGACATTACACTATATATATACGCACACACACACACACACACACACACACACACACACACACACATATATATATATATATATATATATATATATATATATATATCAAAAAACCATTTCACTAATCAGTCGTATTCTTATGAATCATTAGGATATAGAAACCAATTGCATTTTATTTCACAAAAACATCACGGATTCAGTCATCATAGGAAATAATAGTCATTGAACATATGATAAGCTCTTCAATTGGAAAAGTGATGTAGTTAGCTGCAATCAATGTAATATCGTAATTATACTGGTGTTATTTGTTTTAACCATAGTATCGTCCTAATTTGAAAAGGTTATGAAAGGAAACAGTTATCATTCTCTCTTTCTCCATATTCAGTCATAAGTGGTGTCTTTAGTCACATCCACGAATTTCCCTCTTTCTTACATCTATATTACTGCAGAATAGGCAGTGGAAGATATATAGTACTTACGTTACTATGGATAGCCAACACTCCATCGTATTCTGAAGTTGTGATTTCGATATAGGCGGTGCCATCACCATTGACTGTCACAGCCTTGCCGGTACACGATCCTCCTTCCTTGGAACCGGATATTACGTCGCAGTAGGTACCAGCAGGAAGGCAAGTCTGAGGAAATACCGATATACATTGATTATTTATAATTTTATTAAATTGCAGTAGAAGAAATATATGAAGAGTTGAACGATACCAACCTAATCAATATATATATATATATATATATATATATATATATATATATATATATATATATATATATATATATGTGTGTGTGTGTGTGTGTATATATATACATATATATATATATATATATATATATATATATATATATATATATATATATGTGTGTGTGTGTGTGTGTTTGTAATGGTATTTGATGAAATCCTTTCCCTACCTGCAGGGTCTCCTTGAGATCATAGTTGTCATTGTTGATTGCGATAAAACCTTTGTCTCCTCTACAGAAAGCAATCTGGTTGTTGCCGTTGTCCCACCAGTCATTCATGTCGGTTCCTTTGTTACAGAGAAATGATGCTTATGACATTATCTTATTTCTCTCTAAATAATATAAGTAACGTTTCATCAAATATAGTTCATTACACATTGAACAACCAACCAAAAGCTAGCGAACGAGGAGGTAATGGAAAACTGAATTGTGAAAATATAAATGTAGTCTTTATTTGATCCCTAGTGACTTTTTCTGTGGGACTTTTGGAAAAATTCGTAGAAATGTCAGAATAATAGAATACAATTGAAAGGAGAGGACACTGAATGTGGGAGGGAAAAATTACAAACAAGAAGGTGGTCTTTGGATGCTGCAGGTAAGGTTCGGGCGTACCTAAAACCAATTTATCAGAAGTAAGAGAAGAAATAACAAGGTATGCTCAGATTGCAGAATGTAAATAGGTAAGAGTATATTTAACTCAATAATGCCTGAGAGAAGCCAATGCAGAAGACATAGGAAAAAACCTTGTTGTAGTAATACAGCCTTTAGACTGCAAAACAGACACGAAGATTATTATTATTATTATTAATATAATATAGTAAAATAATAATATAATATAATTATTAATATAATGATATAATAATAATAATATTATTATTATTATTATTATTATTATTATTATTATTATTATCAATAGCTAAGCTACAATCATAGGGTGAGGTGCAGAACGCTACAAGCCCAATGGCTCTAATAGATAAAAATAGCTCAGTGAGAAAAGGCAATGAGGAATTAAATAAACTGTATGAAAAATAATGAATAAAGACTACAAAATATCTTTAGATCAGTAACAGCGTTAAAATAGAGCTGCCATATATAAACTAGGATGTGAAAGGTAGTGGGTTGGCCAGGGCACCAACCACCAGTTGGGATACTACCGCTAGAGAGTAATTGGGTCCTTTGGCAGACTAGGCAGTACTACATTGGTTCCCTCTCTTTGGTTACGGCTCATTTTATCTTTACCCACACATACGCTGAATAGTCTGGCTTATTCTTTCCACATTCTCCTCTGTCCTCCTACACTTGACAACACTTAGATTACCCAACAATTCTTCTTCGCTCAAGAGGTTAATTACTGCACTGTAAGTGTTCATTGGCTACTTTCCTCCTGGTAAAGGTAGAAGAGACTTTTTAGTTACACTTTTTAGTTACAGTAAGCAGCTCTGCTATGAGAAGGACACTCCAAAATCAAACCATTGTTCTCTAGTCTTGTATGTATCATATCCTTTGTACCATAGCCTTCCACACTCTAGGATTAGCGTTCTCTTGCTTGAGGGTACACTCGGGCATGGTGTTCTGTCTTATTTCCATTCTTGTTGTGTTTTGAAGTTTTTACAGTTTATATATGAAATATCTAATCAATGTTGTTACTGTTCTTAAAATATATTTTTTCTTTTATTTCTCTTGTAATCTATTAATTTCCTATTTTTCCTTTCCTTACTGGGCTATTTTACCTGTTGGATCCCTTTTATGAGGTAGTAGGTTGGCCAAGGCACCAGCCGCCCGTTGAAATACTACCGCCAGAGAGTTATGGGGTCCTTTGACTGGCCAGACAGTACTACGTTGGATCCTTCTCTTTGGTTACGGTTCTTTCTCTTTGCCTACACATACGCCGAATAGTCTGGCCTATTCTTAACAGATTCTCCTCTGTCCTCACACACCTGACAACACTGAGGTTACTAAACAATTCTTCTTCGCTCAAGGGGTTAACTACTGCACTGTATTTGTTCTGTGGCTACTTTCCTCTTAGTAAGGGTAGAAGAGACTCTTTAGCTATGGTAAGCAGCTCTTCTAGGAGAAGGACACTCCAAAATCAAACCATTGTTCTCTAGTCTTGGGTAGTGCCATAGCCTCTGTACCATGGTCTTCCACTGTCTTGGGTTAGAGTTCTCTTGCTTGAGGGTACAATCAGGCACACTATCCTATTTAATTTCTCTTCCTCTTGTTTTGTTAAAGTTTTCATAGTTTATATAGGAAATATTTATTTTAATGTTACTCTTCTTAAAATATTTTATTTTTCCTTCTTTCCTTTCCTTACTGGGCTATTTTCCCTGTTGGGGCCCCTGGGCTTATAGCATTTTGCTTTTCCAGCTAGGGTTGTAGCTTAGCAAATAATAATAATAATAATAATAATTAGGCTTATAGCCTCTTGGTTTTCTAACTAAGGTTATAGCTTAGCTTGTAATAATAATAATAATAATAATAATAATAATAATAATAATAATAATAATAATAATAATAATAATAATACTCTTGTCAGCCTGTTCAAGTTTCAACATAAAACCATTTGTTGTAAGTTTGAGCTTATTAGGCTCCACAATGGTAGATAAAATACCATCATCTTGGGTAAGCTGGAAAGAGTGAATAGTAGCAAAATGAGTGAACTAATCCTTGAGGCAGAGATGCAAGCTCTCAGAAGGGTATTTAAGGAACTTTCGGAGGTTTGATTGTGAAATGTCCACAGTCATGGCTGGAGGAAGCTCGAAATATCAGAATAAATAAGGAATTTGTAGAGAAATGTATAATCCATCGACTTCTAAATAGATCAAGATCTAAAAAGATTGTGGTGATTTGTAAAGGGGATGGAAGGAAGGGAGAAAAATTTAGTTAGAAAATTAGTAGATATGGAAATGTTAGTTTCAAAGACCAGTACGAAAGTCCAAGGATGAATGGGCAGATGATTGGGCTACCTAAATCAGATGGGAATTCACGCAGAAAGAAACGAGTGGAGGGAATTCATTTGACATTAAACCCTCAAAAAGGAAAAATAGACTTAAGATTACCAATGTAGATGATGTGATTCTCAGTACGAGATTTCACCTTTGATTAAGTTATATCTTCAGACATCTCTCTCTCTCTCTCTCTCTCTCTCTCTCTCTCTCTCTCTCTCTCTCTCTCTCTCTCTCTTTGGGCAAAAAGGATCACAATTGTAAGCCGTCTTTATCATACCAAAAGTATGACACCAACATGTCTCTCTTAAACTATAATCTGATGATCACTTCAGGCTCAAACTGTAATTATAAATGTCCGTGTAGAGTACATCAAAGGAAACAAGAATGGAGAATTATTACCATGGGCAACGTTTCGGAACTCCACCATGTTGAAGATCTGTCTCCATCTATGCTCGCAAATCCATCCCCCTCCACAGGTTCCGTCAGGGTTGATGGTGGGACCGACGGTGTGTTCCTGGCCGTCCATTGGAGGACCAACCCAGTCATTCTCATCGTGATCACCAACCCAGTGTTGATCCCAGTAATACGATGACATGAGGCGGGTGAACCCATATGGCCAGGCTAACATGAAAGCATTCGCCATCTGAAAGAAAATACGATAGCATGTTCAGTGATAAATGAATAAAAAAGTATTCAAACATGAACAAATTCCGACATGGTTGACCAATACAACGCCGCCCCCGTCCCCCCCCCCCCCCCCCAAAAAAAAAAAAGAACAGCCCCTTCTTCCAAAAAGCTCTTCTTTACAAATTATACAACAAACATTTGGTATGAACTCGGTATTATTATTATTATTATTATTATTATTATTATTATTACCATTATTGCTGGCCAAGCTACAACCCTAGTTGGAAAAGCAATGCTATAAGCCCAAGGACTCCAACAAGGAAAAATAGCCCAGTGAGGAAAGGAAATAAGGTTACGAATGAATGATGAGAAAAATTAACAATAAATCATTGTAAAAACACTAACAATATCAAACAGAATGTCATAGATAAACTATAAAAAGACTTTTGTCAGCCCATTAAACATAAAAACATTTGCTGCAAATTTGAACTTTTGAAGTTCTACTGATTCAACTACCCGATCATTCCACAACTTAGTCACAGCTGGAATAACACTTCTAAGAGAGGGTGTAGTATTGAGCCTCATGACGGAGAAGGCCTGACTAATAGAATTAACTGCCTGTCTAGTATTATAAACAGGGAGGAACTCTCCAGGAAGATGTGAATATAAAGGATGGTCAAAATTATGAAAAATCTTATGTAACATGTATAATTAACTAATAGAACGACGGTGCCAAAGATTAATATCTGGATCAGGAATAAGAAACTTACTACACTGTAAGTTTCTGGCCAACAAATTAGGATGAGAATCGGCAGCTGAAGACCAGACAGGAGAACAATACTCGAAACAAGGTAAAATGAAAGAATTAAAATACTTTTCCATAATAGATTGATCACCGAAAATCTTAAAAGACTTTCTCAATAAGCCAATTTTTTGCACAATTGAAGAAGAAACAGACATAATTTGTTTCTCAAAAGTAAATTTGCTGTCAAGAATCATACCTAAAATTTTAAAAGAGTCATACAAAGTTAAAGAAACATTATAAGTGCTGAGATCCAGATCTTAAGGAGCCACTGTCCTAGACCTACTTACAATCATACTTTGAGTTTTGTTAGGATTCAACTTCATATCCCATAATTTGCACCATGCACTAATTTTAGCTAGATCTCTATTAAGGGATTCAGCAAGCCCAGATCTACATTCAGGTGATGGAATTGATGCAAGGGGGGTAGCATCATCTGCATATGCAACAAGCTTGTTTTCTAGGCCAAACCACATGTAATGTGTATATAGTATGAAAAGTAATGGGCCAAGAACACTACCCTGTGGAACACCAGATATCACATTCCTATACTCACTATGATGCCCATCAACAACAATTCTTTGAGATCAATTACTTGAAAATTTAATAATATTGCTAAGAAACGACCCGTCCACTCCCAACTGTTTGAGTTTGAAAATAAGGGCCTCGTGATAAACACTGTCAAAGTTAGCACTAAAATCAAGGCCAAGCATGCGACCTTCCTGACCACAATCAAGGGATTTCCGTTCAGCATTGGAGATTATAAGAAGGACAATACATGTTCCAAGGCCTTTATGAAAACCAAATTGCAAACTATGGAATAGATGATTACCATCAGCAAACTTATTAAGACGTTTTGCCAGAAGACGTTTAAAAATTTTAGATAATATGGGAGTTATGGAAATTGGACGGTAAGCACTTGAACTTTAGCTACCACAAACACATTTGCATAGAGGGGTAACATTACCAATTCTCCAGCAAGTGCTAAAAGCCCCTCTTCTTGCTAACTTGCGCAAAATAACAGATAACTTTGGAGCTAAGAAATCTACTGTCTTTATAAAAAACTAAGGAAAAAATACCATTTGGGTCTACAGCTCCATAAGCCTCAAGGTTCATCAAGACAGCTTTAATTTCACGATATCATAAAGCTAAACTAGTTAGTTTAGCCTCAGGAAAACAGGAATGAGGATGTGTGAGTTTCTCATTACTCTGTTTACTGTCAAACACATCAGCCAAAAGGTTACCTTTTCCTTTGGACAGTAAGTGACTGAGATATCTGGTTTAAGTAAAGGAGGAACTGTTGCATCTACACTAAAGAGTACAGATTGAAGGATAACCCACCACTTATGTTTCTGAGTTGTACCAGAAAGGGTTTCTTTTATGGTTAAATTGTATTCCTTTTTAGATGAAGCATAAACTCTCTGAGCAAAAGCTCTAAGCTGAGTAAATTTATTCCAGGTCAAAACTGATCTGTTACCCTTCCAAAACTGATAAGCCTCCTGCTTCTCCAAATAAGCACGTCTACGATCATCATTGAACTTCGGTTTGTCCTTCAATCGTGCCTTAGCACACGAGAAGGGATACGCCTATCAATTATGTTGACTAGATTCTCATTCAAAGGGACAACAGGATCATTACTACCATTTAATTGTGACCCATTCAAGCCCAAAAGATCATGCAAAATCCCATTCCAGTCTGATGAAATCAAGGTACGATCAAATGTCCCGACTGGAGAACCAAACTTACTTGTTATAGCGGCAGGGGAGTCAGTGTATACGAGGTCCAAGTAATTACCAGACCTGTGAGTAGCTTCACTTATGATCTGCTCACAGACTGGTTCAGAGACAAAGTCTAAAGCTCTTAAGCCATGGGGATCGGTAGGAGAAATAGAACTTAACCATTCCCTATGGTGAGCATCGAAATCACCAACAAAGACAAAAGAAGCCTTTCTATCATCTTCTTGTATCAGCCATAATGGTAAGAAGACAATCGAAGATAGAATCATCCATGTCTAGATTCCGGTAGATCGAACACTAATAGAAGTTGTTATGCTTGCCACAAACTTTTATAACCTGAATCTCATGACATCCACATTCATAGCAGGATTTATGAGAAGCAGGGTTCTCAGTCCTAATATACACCGCCATTCCCCTGCCCCTAGGATGGCATCACGTTTCAATATTATTGGCTTCTTAAAACCAGTTATAAGGAGTTCAGATGAGTGCCTCATATTAGAAACCAAAGTTTCTGAGCATAAAAGAATATCACACTGTCTGGATGTAACTGTAAGGTCTTGAATATTTGCATGAATACCACGAATATTGCAGTACAGTAGACAACATTGACGAAATATAGGACGTACTGGTCAATGTCTCCAGACAGCATAAGAATTAATGGTAATAAAAAAGAGACATCATACTTAAAAACTAGATTAACAAGAATTATAACAAAAACTATATGTACAGAAACATAAATAAAGTGATTGATCAATCCCATAGACTATAATAAAAGTCGGAAAAACTGGTGAACATGGAGGAGCCAATACACCATGCAAGGCTAAATACCCTGCAGGATAGCCACTTCAACAGAGGGGAGAAAAACTATCACATAAGGAAAAGACAACCTTCTGATAAACCACCAAGCATCCTTGTCCCTCCTATTAAGCCTGCCAAACACACCAATTAAAAAAAAAAATAGGAAGATAAAAAAAATAAGATAGAATAATGTGCCCGAGTGTACCCTCAAGCAAGAGAACTCTAACAAACATATAAATAAACAAACTAAACAATAACCCATATCAGATTAGACTTCTAAGTATGGTCTTGATCTCATTATGAAGGCAAAATATGAAGTCTCTGTCTCGTATAGTTCAAAAGTTCTGACCATGGTTAAATTCGCATTTAACCTTCGACATCTGGGTATAAACTAGTTACTAGGAAATACCATTAATTTTAAGCTTCATACCTATCTCATTATTGAAGTAGAATACGCAAATTATGTCTGGTGTCGTAAAATTCAAAAGTCATATCTATAGTTAAATTCTTATTTACCTTTGACATCTAAGAATAACATTGATCTTACACTTAAATAACCTGTCATTTGTTATGATGTGGAAATGGACATTATGCCAAAAATGTATTTTTTGAGGAAGAAGTGGCTTCAATATCGAGCATCTCTTAGTTTTTAAAAACGAGTTTTGGAGATGGACATATTTATCTTTAATTTCCATATATACAAAACCAAAAATTCTTAGATACCTGTTTAAGTTAAAACAAAAAACATAACTTGAGTTCTTTGCTAATGGAATGGAGAATTTCTAAGTTTCCTGCTAAGTAGGGCTTAACCTTAAATCTTTTATTCTACGTTGGGTGGGAGATTTTCAAGCAATATCCTGTTAGATACAAGAGCAGGATATTGTAATCAGTCCTTAGTTATGAATAAATTACCAGTCTTGCAGCTAACCTTATATAGTTTTGAGTCCCGGAAGGTGAGAATCATGGTTCCTCCAGCACCGTGTCCCCTCTGGTTATCATGGTTATCGATGAAGACAAGAGCATTTGCTCTGTCTATCATGCCCCATCCTTCTCCAAAGTTCACGAGCCATTTGAGTTGGTTGCTGCCATGGAAAGCCTCACCCAAGAACTTCCCATACCTGAATTCTGTCACTCGGCCGTTGCCAACATATTCTCCACTGGAGATGGGCTCTCCACCTGATACAGAGATTCTGCATAAGTTTTGAAATAATATAAGACTTAACTTGTAAAAATTATATAAGAAACATTAGAAATATCTTGATGTACACTAATACATTTCTTAAAAATCTAGTTGCACTTACCTAAATCAATAACTTCTTGGACAATGAACGGTCTTGCATTGGCCTTAAAATGCTCTGTGCTTAGTCCTTTCAGGCCATCAAAGATAGCCTGGAAATAGATACGTATACATATGGAAAGACATTGTTAAAGTTTTACTAAGAAAGCACAGGTATCACATGGCCATGATATCTTGTTTTCATATCTCAAGTTTTTCACAGAGGATTCGTTCTCTCCACACCACTAACCTTCATGTCTCCCGGCCACATGTGCTTGCTGGCATCTACTCGGAAGCCAGCTACACCATAGTCAAGGAGCCTGTTCAGATATTCCTGGATTTTCCCTCGAACATAATCAGTCCCTTGATTCAAATCATTCATACCTTCAAGTTTGCAGTTTCGGACCTGAAGGTGAAGTATCTGATGATGGTTTCTTATTGAGAGGAAATAAATGTCTACAGTAATTCTATTCTGCTTCTTTGTGGTAAGACAGTGTTACTAGAATATCTGATTATTCCATACATGTTGTTTACAGATAACATTAATACTCTGTTACTCATATAAATGGCAAACGTACACAGTTAGGAGAGGAAAAGTAATAGTAAGAAAATCTGGCAAATCATTCAGTAAAATTTCGTCGCACACAAAAAAAAAAAAAAAAAAAAAAAAAAAAAAAAAGACATTAGGGCTAACTGAAAGTGATGAAATGATATAGAAACAGAGGGATAAATAAGGTCAGTTAATCCCAAAACACTTCAATCATTTCATTGTAGATGATCATTATGGTAATGAACTGTTATTCATATCTACAGACGAAAATGTATTTACGGTACAAAACCAATGACCTACTTCAGGCCAAGGCAAATGAACAAAACATTTACAAACCTAAGGAAATTCATTTAACGCTCTTACTAATATTCCCAAAATTCTTGAAGAACACAGCATAAATTTAAGAGTGCTATTTCAGAGAATGACTGTTTCTGCAGATAAGGCAAGAACTAATTTAAAAGAGATACTTAGCCAACAGCACTAGCGCCTTCCACTGGGAGCCTAGATGGGAATCAATCCACAATAAGTGAAGCCGACCAATTTAACTATATATATATATATATATATATATATATATATATATATATATATATATATATATATATATATATATATATATATATATAAAGAATATTTCATCTTAACTGCCTGTTGAAAAAAAAGTCTTTTCATCTCAGCTAACTACTGAAAAAAAAAAAAATTGATTATCACTTGAATATTTACTAAACCAAACCCCATAAGGCATCCCCATTCTTATAGCCTCTGACTCCATTCCCCTGTAATCAATATATTAGGAAATCGAAACTAGGCTATGGGTACGTCCGCTTCAAAAGATATCAATTCATATTTGAGTTATTGGTGTTCTGTTTTCGCTTATTTAATTTTTGGGGTGTCAAAAATATGGCTGTGTGCTTGAACCAAGAGAAACCCGGTCCTGGTGTCTACATTTAGAAAATCAATCTTTGGTTGCACTATTAAAGATCTTCAACTTTCTGTGCTATAGGTAAGTGACTCCATAAGAATATCTAGTGGTTACAAGAAAATTGTTCCGAAGCTTTTCCTTGTAAACTCTTCCTTACTAAAGGACCAATTTAAATAAATTATAACATGAAGGTATTTTTTAGATAGATATCTAGAAGCGCTGCCTGCAACACATAACATTTAGAACCTAAAATAAAAATAAGAAAATAAATTAATGCCGTTTTGTCTAAGTAAGTGCTCAACTTACAATTCCTCGCTCCAAATAGTATAGAAGCATGATATGCATTACTTACAATAAAATAACAATCCAGTATTTTTTTCTCTTATTTAATTAATTATCCAGTTACGTGGCATTTGAAGTATACCACTGCTTCAGAACTAGTACCATTTAATTGCCTACGCTCTGAATTTACGTTTAGATATTAATAAGTTGATTGCAAGTCAAATGATTGATGAGTTGCATGTTCATCTATTTTTCTATGGGGTCATTTAGAATTTTAAAGGCAGTAGTGTTTTATTCGCAAAACCAAATCCGGAATTATGTCTCTGGAAACCTTGCAATCTTTGCCTCAATGATATAGTACTGCATGCTCAGAAAAAGAAATGTATATCATAGAAATATATTATACATAGTTTCTCAAACAAATTTTGCTTTCACGTGTCTTTTCTTCATCTGGTCGAATAACATTCTGCTTTTAGAATCCGCAGTATTAGGCATTCAAGTCTTTAAAAACAAAGCTGAATTTAAACGGAAAGTTTCGATGCTATTATTCGATGCTATTATTCGTTACCTGGTTGGCATCGCCGTAATCCTCGATGGTTCCTGATGAAGTATGGCAGTTGCCATCGTTGAAATCGAAACCTGAGTAGGGCACTCCAGGATAACTTTCAGCACCGTAATCAAAAGACGTGCCTCCCGTGCCCACTGTGCCTTGGGGCCATCCTCCCGTCATGTGATTGATGACAACGTCTACGTAGATTCTATAGAAGATAACACTTTATTACTTTTCCTTTATCGATACCCAAGATAACAAATCAATTAAAGTTCGAAAATGAGCTGTTTAACAGTAATAATCAATTAAATGCCCTATAGTTAGTATATGGTTATAAACCCTATAGCTCTCTACCCAATGCACGAAATACTCGCAAACTTATGCTGGCCTTTTTTGGGCTCGATGTAATTTACTTTTTATGCGTAACGTCTCTCATTCTGATTTTACATAAGAAGAAAACGTCGAAATTACAATAAAATGAAAGAAGAAACAATGCAGTGTAGCTGCTTTTAAGATGCCAGTGCTGTTTAGTACGTTGTAAAGAGAGTGCAAAAAATGAGACACCTATATATATATATATATATATATATATATATATATATATATATATATATATATATATATATATATATATATATATATATTGTAGACGACTTCTTATCCGATGAACAGTTTACTTTTATCCTTAAAACCGAAACTCATTTGATGGTTATCAGTGTGTTCTACAAAGTTTTGTTCAAAATACTTGATACTTTTTCTTACCTAACTCCTACGTTGTTACATCTTGTGACCATATCCTTGAATGCCTCTTCGTTTCCCGATCGAGTTATAAGTTGGTAAGACACAGGCTGATATCGCTCCCACCATGGTCGTGTGACTGAACCTTGATGCACAATGACGTTCTCGCTTGGTGGCGAAACCTAGATGCATGACCCAAATATTATTGACATAAAAGGGGGTTGTATATATATATATATATATATATATATATATATATATATATATATATATATATATATATATATATATATATATATGTATATATATATATATATATATATATATATATATATATATGTATATATATATATATATATATATATATATATATATATATACACATACTGTATAAAACCATCGTGTGTGTGTTTGAAGAAATCCCGAAACAGACATGTGATGAGCATAAGATAATGTTATATAGCTACAAGGGAAAAGTTAAAATACTAGAATGAAATTAGTGCTTTCGATAACTTCATTCAAGTATTTTCTTTTTTCCTTTCCTGCTATAATACACATACACACACACACACACACACACACACACACACACATATATATATATATATATATATATATATATATATATATATATATATATATATATATATATTTAAATAAGCCATATATATTTTTGATACATTAATGTCTGGATTCTCTTAACGACCTCAGGATCAGAGACCCAGGCGAAATCACACAAAGACAAGAGCTTGTGACCGGCAGGGAATCGAACCCTGGTCGGCAAGCTTGTATACACAGTGACTAAACCACTTGGCCACGAAGAAAGATCTTTCTTCGTGGCCAAGTGGTTTAGTCACTGTGTATACAAGCTTGCCGACCAGGGTTCGATTCCCTGCCGGTCACAAGCTCTTGTCTTTGTGTGATTTCGCCTGGGGCTCTGATCCCGAGGTCGTTAAGAGAATCCAGACATTAATGTATAAA
>NC_090733.1:62281227-62344470 GCF_036898095.1 Palaemon carinicauda
GAGGGCTATATATATCTCATTATTTTCATTCCCAGTGATATTGTTAATTAACATTTCGTTCAATGTGCTGCTATATTTAAGCATTACCCTTATGCCTATTTTTTTAAGTGGTATTACTGTGTGAAAAACATTCATGGAATGGTAAACAAAGAGTGTAATTCATTGCTCCCTTTTTCTCTAACTGGAAAATCACAATATGTTTTCTTTGGTTCATTGATACAGTTTTCTTTAAAAGAAAATGCTTTGGATAACAAAATTTGCAGTAATTTTTTCAATTTGGGTAAACTCATCTTCTACTATGTAATATAAAGGGCTTGCTTGTTCTTAATGTAGATAGCGGAAAATAAGATTTTTTTTTTTTTTTTTTTTAAGAATGGACTGAATATAATGATTGTATGGTAGGTGCTTAGTTGGATTTCTAAATATGGAAAATCAATATTTATTGGCCTATCTGACCAGGAAAAACGCTAAGAACGAAATACTGCCATTTTTTTTTCAATTTTTATGGACCATTTTATGGATGGAACCAATAAATCAATAGCAGCACAAAAACCGTCAAAATTAAGATTTAATTTTAAAGCTAAATTTACACTTTTTGATACACACACAAATTAGTTCAATAATAACATCGGTTGGTAATGGTAACTCATAACAATCTATACTCTAAACTCTAAAGTACCCGACAGAATATCCAATAACTCATTAATAGTACATTAAAACTGAGTAGTCTGTGGTTGGACACTATGCTTTTATTTTGTAGTTTATCGTAAAGATCAACGAATTCTTCTATATCTGTTAAGGTGAAATAAAGACTGAAATAGGAGAAAGTATTCAGAAATTAGGAACTAATTCCAGAGAAGAAGTTATCAAGGATTTTAACAAAAACTTGAAACCAATTCTAAAGCATTAAAAATCCTTGGTTGATTCGTTAATTTTTACTGTAATGTCATTGGCTAATCTATGTTTTGAATAAAACTCATAAACCGGGTAATATAATAAGGCCTTTTAGATATAACTTATCAAAACATTTAGTAAGATTACAATCTCCGATTTTAGGCTCTATTTTACCTTCGCATATAAAAGATTCAGTTAATATTTGCAGTAAATTGCAAAAAAAAAAAAAAAAAAGAATACATAACGTCAAACCACTGATTACTTACAGATGTGCTTGTTAATGACTCGTTGATATTCCTGTTTGGTGCTTTAAATTTTTATGAGTTTCCATAAAGATGAAAATTGATTCACCCAAGAAACTCCCAAAACATAATGAATATTGGACTAATTAAATCATGGTTCCAATATAGTGGGTATAACTATCTTTTTTTTTATCTATATATTTATCTAACTATCTATCTATCTATCTATCTATAGTTCTATCTATCTATCTATCTATCTATATATATATATATATATATATATATATATATATATATATATATATATATATATATATATATATATATATATATATTTATATATAAAACCTCAATTGGCAGAGGTTATCTGGACGTTAGCCCTGACAGGTTAGCAGCCATTCAGAATTTATCTTGGTTACCTGAACACCACCAAACCCTTTGGGTCCGAGAAATTCCTCACATTCTCGAGCGATGTCCTTCCACGGCCATTCAAAAAGATGAACGATCGCCTGTGGAAACAAACGAAAAGGATTATTAAAGTCAAATATTCCTTTGTGACGTAATGGAAGGTGTGAAATATTCCTGTAAGTCGAACGCCTATGACAGTGATGCACCACTCAATTTCAGTTTCTTTTTTTTATTATTTTATGATGAAGAGTCATAAACTATTATTGATATTGAAAAATTTAAAAATGAAAGCTTAAGACAGCGTAATAGGCTTGAAAATTTCGATTTACGTATCGAAAAGTAAATGTTACTGATGGAATTCTAAAAGACACAGAACTTACTTGTCCATTTGTCACGCCTGGGTCCCACTGTCCAAGGCAAGAAGCGGCGAGTGCCAACAGAGATGCAACAAAACGAATCATATCTGAAATATTGACACCGTTTTACGCATCCGTTTGATAAGGGATTGGATGTCGGTCGAAAAGATTTAACTTCTGAGCGCCTTGATTATATATCAATGATTGTATTTTAGGGAAATTGGGAGTGTAATCCCTCCACCCCAACCCCCACCCCTCTCTCTCTCTCTCTCTCTCTCTCTCTCTCTCTCTCTCTCTCTCTCTCTCTCTCTCTCTCTCTCTCTCTCTCTCTCACGTTAAATATGACCCAGGACTATGTCAGCACTTACGTCTTAGATAACCATGGCAAGGGTCAATGGTATTTGAATACCCTTACTAATACTGAATCCTTCAAAGGAAAGGGCATTACTTTAGAATTGATGTAACATTTTGGTTGCAATTAAATGTAAAAATATCAGCACTAGTGTATTTGAAGGGACTTCGTAATGTTGTATGCGTGTGGGAACTATTATGATTACAATTCAGGAAAAATTAAGTGAACAAATAATAGTCTTACTAGCTATGGCGCTATACTTGCTGCAACTAAAAATTCTCTCACACGAGCCTTAACGACTAAGTCTTAAATCTACCAAAGTTATCTTGACATTACCTCATATCCTGTGAAGAAAGGAGTAACTCATTATCTGGGCCTGGCGCTTCATTTTATAGTGGCAGCTATTTAGATAAGGGATTATCAACTTCAATGATAATATTTTTAGAACTTTAGGTTGCCAGCTTCTATACCTAAATGTTTGCGGCTCTTCAGGGTCACTAACAGGAAAAATATGACAGAAACAATCAATAGATAATATGAACTTCACAGCAAAATGCATATATATATATATATATATATATATATATACATATATATATATATATATATATATATATATATATATGTATATATATATATATATATATATATATATATATATATATATATATATATGCATATTCATACGAAGCTGGTCTATATTATTTTATTCACGTATTTCATTTGTGTATAAAAGAGATATATAGCAAGTTTGTAAGGTGAGTTCCACTCTTGTTTAACTAAGTAAATATATATAAGTTACATAAGGCTGTTGTCATTCATTTAGTTATACATTCATTCAGTCCCGTATATATAAATTTACATCACTTTAAAGAATTAGATTTTCATTTCACGTACTTTTGTTACGAAGTCTTATTTAATTTTGTTAAAAGGTATGCTGTATGACACATGCTAGGGATTGCATCTTGTTTCTACGTGGTTATGAAATGCATTAAGATTCTAAATCTAGACTAAAGATTATTCTTTCTTTAATCTTATGAGAGGAGGTGAGTGGAGTTAGCCGAGAGTGTTGCCTTGTGGACGATGAATGGAACCCCCTCTTCAAACTGCTAAGTTTGCAACCTGACACCACGAGGAACCGCCCGGACCTTGTTGCTGGAATCAACTGGAATATTCCAGAGAGCATTTGGATGATATATATAGGACCTACCCATGCTTAGGAATGAGAGATCCAGCCTGACCTTCTGAAATAGATAACATCCGCCAATCCTCTCTCAAGCATTTATTCAGGCACTACAAATTTCCTCTCCAACGTGCAAGTGTTTTCTCTCACGTGTGCATAGTGTTTTCTCTCAAATGTGTATAGTGTTTGTTCAGACTGTGGAATTTTTGTAATTTTGATTTTGAAAGAAGTAAAGTGTATTTGTGATTACAGTTTAGATTGTAACATTTATTGATTGGTTTTTGTGACTGGCCCTGTGAGATTTGGTTAAAAGGTGAAGTGTATTTATTTTTCCCTAACAATTCGGTAACCTTGTGTGAGCCCAAAGGACGTAAGATTAACAGTTACATATATGTAAGTGCAATTACTGTTTATTTACAATAGTGTTGAAGTGTCAACATTTTTCATGAATTGTCAAAATTAGATATTTTCATAAATTAATTTCCAGTGAAACAAGTGATTGTATAATTCTTAAAGTGTCAATTTTGTCTTGGTCTAGTTCAGATCTAAATTTCGAGTGATTTATTTTTGGTATTATATTTGAATTGTCCTTTTTATAGAACATATATATTTTTTGAAGTGTGTATTATTTCGATCATCAATACTTATTTCAGTGCTTTGTTCGTATCCCCTGACTAAGAACCGAAGTGAGAGGTTAGTTTTAGGATAGTCCCTGTGAAAAGTAAAGAAATCACCCAGTTTTTGTATTGATTGTAACGTAAAGAGACCTTTAGATATTCAGTGTCCATATATACTATCGTCTAGGAATTGCATATTATTCTCCGAGCTTGGAGGTTTTCTCTTGTGTTTCAGAATATGTGATATAAAGCAAGTGAGTTTGGGAGCTTAGGAACTTACATAATTCGCTAGTCATAATATATATATATATATATATATATATATATATATATATATATATATATATATATATATATATATATATACATTAAAATACACAATTTTCCGTGTATTTATGATAAATAAAATAACCCACAATGTATGAAAAATAGAAGTTTATTTAGCTTTCGAAGGGACCATCTCCCTTCCTCTTCAGAATACAAATAGTTACAAATTTTT
Organism: Palaemon carinicauda; assembly: GCF_036898095.1. Lineage (NCBI taxonomy): Eukaryota > Metazoa > Arthropoda > Malacostraca > Decapoda > Palaemonidae > Palaemon > Palaemon carinicauda. Next base: position 62,285,779 of record NC_090733.1, read on the forward strand.
GAAACAGAGGTACAGAAAGGTTCTTAAGAGATAAAAAGCCCGTTACAGTCTTAGCGAATATTAACAGCATTTCACGGTGGTTTGTTTACATCTTTTAACAATTCCTTAACAATAGTTACATTGTTTTTTACAATATTATTTAAAAACTGATCCAATTTAAAATTACTTTTATATATATTAAAATTATTAGAATTCTGAATTAAAACTGCTTCAATCAGTTTCCGTCTATGTGTATCAGGCATTGATATCAATTTGTCCATATTCTTAAAATCTATTGGGTGATTTTCCCGTGTCATATGTTTAAAAACAGCGCTATTTTCATCACCTCTTCTAATGGAATCTCTATGTTCTCTTTTTCTTCTCTCAAAATCTACTGATTCTCCTATGTAAACTTTATCACATGAACCACATGGCAGACTGTAACGGGCTTTTTATCTCTTAAGAACCTTTCTGTAACTCTGTTTCAAAAATTTGTAACTATTTGTATTCTGAAGAGGAAGGGAGATGGTCCCTTCGAAAGTTAAATAAACTTCTATTTTTCATACATTGTGGGTTATTTTATTTATATATATATATATATATATATATATATATATATATATATATATATATATATATAAATACGTATATATATATATATATATATATATATATATATATATATATATATATATATATATATATATATATATATATATATATATATGAAGCATGTGTTAGAATAGGAAATGAAGTGAGTGATTGGTTTCCGGTGAGAGTGGGGCTGAGACAGGGATGTGTGATGTCGCTGTGGTTGTTTAACTTGTATATTGATGGAGTGGTGAGAGAGGTGAATGCTCGAGTGCTTGGGCGAGGATTAAAACTCGTAGATGAGAATGACCATGAATGGGAGGTAAATCAGTTGTTGTTTGCGGATGATACTGTACTGGTTGCAGACACAGAAGAGAAGCTTGGCCGATTAGTGACAGAATTTGGAAGAATGTGTGAGAGAAGGAAGTTGAGAGTTAATGTCGGTAAGAGTAAGGTTATGAGATGTACGAGAAGGGAAGGTGGTGCAAGGTTGAATGTCATGTTGAATGGAGAGTTACTTGAGGAGGTGGATCAGTTTAAGTACTTGGGGTCTGTTGTTGCAGCAAATGGTGGAGTGGAAGCAGATGTACGTCAGAGAGTGAATGAAGGTTACAAAGTGTTGGGGGCAGTTAAGGGAGTAGTAAAAAATAGAGGGTTTGGCATGAATGTAAAGAGAGTTCTATATGAGAAAGTGATTGTACCAACTGTGATGTATGGATCGGAGTTGTGGGGAATGAAAGTGACGGAGAGACAGAAATTGAATGTGTTTGAGATGAAGTGTCTAAGGAATATGGCTGGTGTATCTCGAGTAGATAGGGTTAGGAACGAAGTGGTGAGGGTGAGAACGGGTGTACGAAATGAGTTAGCAGCTAGAGTGGATATGAATGTGTTGAGGTGGTTTGGCCATGTTGAGAGAATGGAAAATGGCTGTCTGCTAAAGAAGGTGATGAATGCAAGAGTTGATGGGAGAAGTACAAGAGGAAGGCCAAGGTTTGGGTGGATGGATGGAGTGAAGAAAACTCTGGGTGATAGGAGTATAGATGTGAGAGAGGCAAGCGAGCGTGCTAGAAATAAGAATGAATGGCGAGCGATTGTGACGCAGTTCCGGTAGGCCCTCCTGCTTCCTCCGGTGCCTTAGATGACCGCGGAGGTAGCAGCAGTAGGGGATTCAGCCTTATGAAGCTTCATCTGTGGTGGATAACGGGGGAGGGTGGGCTGTGGCACCCTAGCAGTACCAGCTGAACTCGGTTGAGTCCCTTGTCAGGCTAGGAGGAACGTAGGGAGTAGAAGTTCCCTTTTTGTTTTGTTTCATTTGTTGATGTCGGCTAACCCCCAAAATTGGGGGAAGTGCCTTGGTATATATATATATATATATATATATATATATATATATATATATATATATATATATATATATCTGTGTGTATGTGCGTGTACACTTTTATTTAATCCATGGCGTATTGGTGGCTGCCAAATCCAAAGATATTTCTCCGACTTAACACACCTCCAATCAGGCTTGAGGAAAATACAAAAAACTGTAATTATATTCATATATATATATATATATATATATATATATATATATATATATATATATATATATATATGATTACTTAAATGCATAAACACATATGTTTATTGTAATCTTATCCCTAATATTCGAGATTTTAATTTATTCAAATTACCCAGAAATACACTAATAACGAATTACCTCTGCTATGGTATCACATATCCATAGGGAAATTCTTTAAATAATGAATACATCTATCCAGCTAAGGATTCGATCGTCGGCGCCGATAGAGGTAAAGGTGAGCAGCAACGGGTTAAGTGTTGCTGTTTACATTTATTTCTATCGGCGCTGAGGTTCGATCCTTGGCTGAACAGAGGTATTCATCATTTAATGGTTGGCTGACATGCGTTAAAATTTGTCCATGGAAAATTGAGTGATATAGAGAAGAAGTATTTTTTCATAGAAAAAACAAATCAATCAGTGTTTCTGCTCAGGGCTCTCATATACAGCAAATTCATTTATACGATTCTGCAATTGATAAAAGGTTACACATTAATTCGTCTATGCAAATGCTGCATTAAATAATAGAGGCAAATGGAGTTTTGTGGACTACAAGGTATTGTTTAATTCTATGTAGATAAACTAAAATGTTTATAATCTATAATGCAGGAGGAAATATAATATTATCAAAATAAAATATAAGCAGAAAATAACTAGATAAGATTGATGAAAGGAAGGAAAATAAATTATAGTGATAATATCTCAAAATTTAATGTAGAGAGATGTTGTTAATTTACGAACATGTATGGATGAGAGAGAGAGAGAGAGAGAGAGAGAGAGAGAGAGAGAGAGAGAGAGAGAGAGAGAGAGAGAGAGAGAGAGAGAGAGTTTTAGATATTTTTGTGTTATTATTCCACTTAAATGTCTATCATTTCTCCTCTGAAGTGTCATCTGCTCTCTATTCGCGACACATGCATGATGGCCTCATTTAAAATAATCATTATATAGTACAAGCTGAGTATTCTAACCAGTAGCAATATTATTCAGTTTTTATATTAATCCTTGGAGATAGTGTATAAAATATGTTTTCATAAATTACGTTTCTCGGAAAAAAATCACATTTTACTAAGTGAATCAAGTATAGAAAAATCTGTAAAACTTTCAACACCTATTCTAGAAAAAAACCTATTTTATACATTACCTCAACGATACTTTAGTATTAAAAGTCCCTATGTATCTTGAGCGTTAACTTGAAAGCACTTTATGACTTGTTCATGGAACACCATGGATCTTTGAATCTGACGGCTTTAGGTATGCGTGCGAAAGTCTAAAGACCTAGGAATGCATATCCCGGGAATATGTGATAGGAATGCTTTTTCCAAGCTTAAATTCGAAATACTGCTTGCGCAAAGATAACAAGGCTGGATCCAAATGGAAATGTTGATGACAAACCTCAAGTTCCTCGTGCTAATATGGACTGGGATTTTTAGTAAGATCTACATCTTGAAATTATGTCATCGTAAATGTTATTGTGAAGGTCAGTGAGATAAGATACTCTTTTTATGTCACAATGAGGTCAAAGAGAGAGAGAGAGAGAGAGAGAGAGAGAGAGAGAGAGAGAGAGAGAGAGAGAGAGAGAGAAAGAGAGAGAATGCTGTATGTTTCAATTAAGCATGGAAATTATGAGAGAATGTTCAATTTCACCATCGTAAAACTAATTCTAAAAGTTTCCAACAAGTAGCAGATATTTGAGTGATTAATGGATTTTGCAACCTGGCGTTAGAAATATAATGTAGTTAGGTGTGTTTGTAATAATCTAAATTATTATTATTATTATTATTATTATTATTATTATTATTATTATTAGCTAAGCTACAACCCTTGTTGGAAAAGCAAGATGCTATAAGCCCAAGGGCTCCAACAGGGAAAAGTAGCCCAGTGAGGAAAGAAAATAAGGAAATAGATAAATAATTAAGAATTAATGAACAATTAAAATAAAACATTTTAAAAACATTAACAATATTAAAACAGATATTTCATATATAAACTATAGAAGGACTTATGTCAGCCTGTTCAGTATAACTTTTGCTGCAAGTTTGAAGTTTTGAAGTTCTACTGATTTAACTACCCGATTAGGAAGACCATTCCACAGCTTTGTCACAGCTGGAATAAAACTTCTAGAGTACTGTGCAGTATTGATGGCAAAGACATTTTATTAATTTTTGAAAGATGACAAGAATAAAGAACGTGTTAGAATTTCAACATACATAATGTCACATCTGAATGATCATAATGTCAAACTGCAAGGGAATAAAAACATCTTCAACTGGATCTCAGCAATTCGAGCTTTTAATAAAAAAATTGGAACTTTTTAACAACAATATTCAGAGCCCAATTTTCCCTTTTCCCAAACATTTGGAGCAACGCAAAGATGTAATAGATACTGAATATGTCCAATTTATTGAGAACTGATCAATAATCTCAAGGTATGCTTTGATGGATTTGTTCTTGGAAAACAGTTGCTGCTGTTCATTCCAAACATAATTTTCAGTCGAAGCAAAACTCCCCTGCAAATGGGCAGGTTTTGCGCAAATCCAACTGAAACTTATTGAGTATCAAGGAAGGCTCCCCTGCCAATTTCCCTACTCTTCACAGATTAGCACTGCAGATTCTTACAATGTTTGGCTCCACTTACTGCTGCGAGTGTGCTTTCTCAACTATGAGTGTCATGAAGAACAAGTTCCGCGCCTGTATGACCAGTGAACACCTCCGCCACTGACCGACTTACTTTTACCCCATTAGTACCAAGATTTCAGAAAATGACAAAAACCAACAGCAATTTCTCTCATTAAAGGCTGGTTGTGGGGTTTATTTTTTTAATTTTATCATTTGGAAATTTTTCATTTTATTTTCTGATTGGTAAAATTCATTTCCTGTTATATTTTAATACCATGTTCTCAGATTGATTGCTTTATTTTGATGTTTTCATGTAATAAACATTTCCCGATCTATACATGTAATAGTTAGAATAGTAATATTACATGTTTAAAACAAATGACGTAATATGTCATGTTGGTTGGAAGAGCTAACCGTGAGATTTGCTGTAGTCATTCAAATTGTAAGCAGGATGTATACTGCTAAGTTGCCATTCTTTCTTAATGTCAACACATTGTCTCTTCGTGTGAAAGTTTGTGACGTCACCGGATGCAGGTGTCTTCCGATTCCGTCACTTAGCTAAATTAAAGCAAGTATACGATATTTGGGATATCGGTAATTTGTTCAGTTCATATCTAAACTTCACCAGAATTGGTCATGTGGACCAACACAGCTTCCTCCAGTGATGGAGATGTTTAACTCAGTTGTTTATTCACAATAAAACTTAAAAACCATTAAGATGTATTCAGTAAACCATTTAAATACATCTGAAACAACTCATACTCAAATGTGTGCTTAAGACAGTAGCACACCAATAAATGGTGGCAGCGGTTAAACTCTAAGACAGCGATTAAACTCTAAGAATTAGAGAAATATCTTCAAGACTTCAAAATAAATAGCTGTAAAACCAGAGAATGATCTTCAAGACTTTAAAATAAAAGCTGTAATACCTGATAAAGATCTTCAAGAACTCAAAACTATCTACAAGAATCTACAATTTTGACTAAGTCCAACGGAAATGCTAACACCAACATATGTTAGTATACAAATTGAATCTTCAATCAACATCCTAGGAAACCCAAGGACTGGCGTTCAACAATTGCAAAACATATCCAGGAAGAACTACATTCAACAAGAAACTAGAACGAGACATCGCTAACAAAACATCAAGAGAGAGAGAGAGAGAGACGACGAGTCGACTTCATATAAAGCTAAGTACAGAGATTTTGTATTCATTTCAGTTTGGGCAGTGAAGTGTAGTTATCACAAGTCGTTAGTCAATTATTACTGGGGTGAGTGAATTCCTAAACTTTGTTATAAGAAACTCCGAATTCTCATTTAGAATTTTTCTTTCTTTGTGCTAATTCCTTTTTCTTTCATAAACTCTTGGGGGGAAATGTATTGGGATTAGTAACATTGTTGGGGGAATTTTATTATACATATGCGTTTACGCAGTGGGCGTCTGTACTCATATAGATATTTTGATAGGATTGAAAGGGGTCAAAGAGATAGAAAAAAAAAAATACAGCAGTCATGGCTCCTCCTGTCAGCCCTACCCCTGGACCTAGTGGTGTAGGCCAGGCTAATCCTCCTCCAATTGTGACGCTTGTAAATGCCAGGTCAGCAATCCTTCCTTTTCAAGGCCGTGTCAACGGGTTCTTGCCACAAAATGTGGAGTCATGGATTTCATCCGTTGATGCCCATTTAAATGCCAAACAAATCGTAGATCCTTTTGTACAATTACAAGAAGCTAAAAGTTTTATAGATTTTTCTAAGGGGGATGCGAGTGCGTATTTAAGAGGTGTTTCATTTCAGGAAGCAGTTACTTGGGATGATTTCAAAGTTAGGTTACGCGCGATCTATGGGGGTGAGGAAGCTTTGGATGTAGTGTTAACGTTACGAAATACACTTAATCAAGCCACTATGAATCGGCTTAATGTTGTTGAGAGAGCAGCTCTCATAGCTGATAGGCTTAACGAATATCAGGACATTTTAGGTAATTCCACTTGGGTTACTAACGATAATATCTCTGTGAAAGATTTTTTACGATTAATGTATTTAACTTGCATGACACTTATGTTGCCTGAAGCTTTAGTGCGGTGCTTTGATAAGAAGTTAATGCCTGCAAGTACGGAATTGGATGTCTATAAACAGATAAAGAAACACATGTCCAAGTGTCCAGATCTCGATCCCGTGTTAACTCAAGTTTTTGCTAAGAATGAAACAAAACCACAAACAGTGAACGTAATTAACAATCCAGTAGCGGGAGTGACGTGTTACAACTGCAAACGTCAAGGTCACATAAGCGCAGACTGTAGAACGAAATTTTGTTCAGTTCACAACACAGGATCACATTCTTATAGTCAATGTTACGCGCGTAAGACACAACAATATCCTAGAAATACACAGTCAATACCACAGTCAGTTCCATATGGAAATAAAAAGAAAAATCCTCATTTTAACAATAAGAAGAAACAACAAAATGTCAATGCAGTTCAGAGTCCGAAACAAACAAACACTTCTTCAAATATCGCTGAGCCTGGGCCGTCAAACCAGACCTCGCAAAGTCAGCCTAATTTTCAGAATGTGCAGAGCAAAGCAAATACCACATAGTTAACTCTAGAGGGGAAGAGAGTGATGTTGGGTCAAGGTCATTTATGTCAACATCAATAGTATTGAATAATCAATTTAATGTTTTATCAGATAATTGTGAGACAATAGATTTTCCTATGAAACACACGGCCGAATTAAGTAAAACAGTGCATGCTCCCGTAGATTTGCAACGAATTCATACAATAATAAGCCAAAATGAGTTACGGCCAACCTTATATGCTGTAAATTTAGAACACAAATCCTTTACGTTATTTTTTGACTCTGGTAGTCCACGTAATATTATGGATTTGAAGACGCATCATTTGTTGTTTTCGAACTTTCCGATTGAAAAATCAGGAATTAGACTTTCAGGTATAGGAAATAATGAATTAAACGTCATAGGCATAACTCATATTCAGTTCAGAGTCGGTAATCGCACGTTTGCCGATACATTTGTTGTTGTGAAAAACATTAATATGTATCCAGCTGTAATTATAGGATACCCATCTATGGGAAATCAAAACATTATCTTAGCTCCTGCCAAGCACGGCGTGTATATCAAAGGGAAATTCTATAAGTCTTCTAATACTTTAAAGTCAGTTTTGGATAAAAAGGAGACGACAAATGAAACCGTAACGTACGTTGAAGAACCAATAACTTGTCTCACTAATAAAGAAATAATATACGCGACCCAGCAGAATTCTCGTTCACCCGTAATATCATCTTGCACGCAATATATCGAACCAAACATACCTTCGAATTTAATAGTGCAAATAAAGAAAACACTACCGGGATCTGAAATATTAATCCTTTCCGATACTTTGAAAACCAACGGATTGTCTGTCACACAAGCTATTTATACAGTAGGCTCACATCAGCAATGTAATATCGAAGTCTGTAATCATTTAAATAACACTTTAGTAATTCACAAAAATCAACATATCTTGGATGTAGAAGTTTATAAACATCGTATTCTTACCGTTGCTGAAATCAATCACTCTCAATCAGTTGCGGATGAATCCCTTTTACGATCTATTAAAAATAAAATCAGTAAGGACATTCAAGACGAAGAAATTCAGCAGAAAATTTTTGAACTTTTAAATAAATATACAGATGTCTTTTCCACTACGGATGGATCCTTAGGAAAAACAGATGTGATCGAGCATCAAATAAGGTTAAAAGACAAACAGAAAATTATATATGTACCCTCGTACAGACTCCCTATGAAATTCCAGAATGAAATAAATGATGAAGTAGGTAAAATGTTAGAGGAAGGAGTCATTAGAAAATCAAATAGCCCTTATAATTTTCCTTTAATAGTTGTACCGAAAAAAGATCGAACATGGCGTATCTGCGTCGACTTTCGTCGTCTAAACGAGGAAACGATCCCTGATCGATTCCCAGTGCCATGTACTGACGATATTTTGTCTTTATTAGGTCAGAATAAATATTTTACCAGTTTGGACTTACTTAAAGGCTTTCACCAGATATCATTAGAAGAAGATAGTATCCCATACACAGCCTTCAGCACAGCCAGGGGACATTATGAATTTTTACGGATGCCTTTTGGTTTACGTTGTGCTCCTATAACATTTACAAGAATGATTAACATAGTGTTTGGAGACTTGTTAGGGGATATATTGCATGCCTATATGGATGATCTTGTAATCTTTTCCAACACCTTAGAAGAACATCTACGTAAGTTAGAACTAGTACTACAGAGATTAAGACAACATAACTTAAGGGTAAAGATTAGTAAGTGTGAATTTTTCAAAACAGAATTAATATACAGTGAACCCTCGTTTATCGCGGTAGATAGGTTCCAGTCGCGGCCGCGATAGGTGAAAATCCGCGAAGTAGTGACACCATACTTACCTATTTATTCAACATGTATATTCAGACTTTTAACACCTTCCCTTGTACGTAGTACTGTTAACAAACTACCCTTTAATGTACAGAACACTTAATGCATGTACTACAGTACCCTAAACTAAAACAGGCACAAATATTAAAGGTGATTTTATATCATGCATTTCTTAAACATGCTAAAAAGCACGATAAAAAATGGCAACCAATGTTTGTTTACATTTATCTCTGATCATAATGTAGAAACAAACTGGAGGTAGAGCTTTGCTTATTACCCAGACATATTTCCCATACTTTTCCCTTAGAACTACATCACATCTTCCTACTTTAGATATATAGATATATATACTGTATATATATATATATATATATATATATATATATATATATATATATATATATATATGTGTGTGTGTGTGTGTGTGTGTATATATATATATATATATATATATATATATATATATATATATATATATATATATATATATATATATTTATATGTATACACATATACATACCTACATATATACATAAATACATGCATACATATATATATATATATATATATATATATATATATATATATATATATATTACTGTATATATATGGGTTATGGAAAAAATCCGCGAAGTGGTGAATCCGCGATGGTCGAACCGCGAAGTAGCGAGGGTTCACTGTATTTGGGTTTCATGGTGTCAAGCCAAGGTCTTAAAGTAGTCCATGATAAGGTGTCGGCTATACGTAATTTTCCCATACCTACTAATGTCAAGGGAATACAGCAATTTCTGGGTTGTAGTGGATATTACAGGCGTTTTATACGCAACTATTCAATAATAGCCGCTCCTTTAACTGATCTTACGAAGAAGGGCGTAGATTTCATATGGTCTGAGCAACATCAACAGGCGTTTAATACTTTGAAAGATGAACTGTGTAGTTCTCCTATCTTAAAATTTCCTGACTTCGGTAAGGAATTCTTCATTGCAACAGACGCCTCAGACTTAGGAGTAGGAGGGGTATTGCTTCAGCAATATGATAAACAGTTTTTCCCGATAGCTTTCTATTCTCGAAAATTGAGAACTTCCGAAAGTAAGTATGCAGTAATAGACAAGGAAGGACTAGCTATTGTTAATTCGCTAGTGCATTTTAAGTTCATAATTTACGGTTATCCCGTTAAGGTTCTTACTGACCATAAACCACTAACAGAGTTCTTTAAAGGCTTCAATCACAGCCCTAAACGAACTCGGTGGCATTTAATCATTCAAGATTTTGGCGCAAGAATCGGGTATTTACCTGGGAAAGCAAATATCATTGCGGATGCATTATCACGCAACCCCGTGTCATCTTGTACGGAGTCTTTAGCTGAATTAATAGATATATCAACATCCATGCCTATTGTAAAAACAATATCTGAACAAGAAGATTTAGGCTGGAGTGCTGAATTGTTACAGACTGAGCAAAGAAAAGATCAGAAAATAGAAACAATTATAAATGCTTTGAAAGGCAATCATAAAGAAAAAGAATATATAAAGTATAAGCAGCAGAATTATGTAATCAAAGATAATATTCTGTGTAGGACTGTGACAAGGAAAACCCACAATACACCACATGTAACTAACGACCAGGTAGTAGTACCAAACTCACTTGTTTCCACTGTCCTGAATTGGTTGCATTCAAATCCATTACATGGACACCCTGGGTTCTCATTAATGTCACAGAAAGCCAAATCATTGTTTTATTGGCATACAATGCTTACAGATATAAAAAGACACATAGCTAATTGTCGCACATGTCAGGAAAACAAAGGGCATACGAAAACACCTGTCAGCCTAGGAGCTTATCCTGTTCCCAATCAACCCTTTGAAAGAATACATTTAGATTTGTTAACAGGATTTTACGAGTCAGACAGAGGAAATAAGCACCTCTTAGTAATTATAGATGCTTTAACTCGATATACAGAACTAATAGCGCTTAAAACTAAAACTGCGATTGAATGCGCTAGGAAGTTTTACGAGTGTTACATTTGTAAACATGGAATTCCACACATGATAATCTCAGACTCGGGTGGTGAATTTAATAATCACTTTCTTACCTCATTGTGTGAATTCCTCAACATAAAGAAGATCAATACCATGATATATCACCCAGAGTCGAATGGGCTAGTGGAAAGAGCAAATAGGAAGATATTAAATATATTGAGGGTAACACTGGGGGGATCAGACCCCAACTGGGATATTGCAATACCGGCGGCACTGAGTACTCTGAATCATTCATATCATATATCAATTAAAATGTCACCGCATGAAGCATTGTATGGTACCCCAGTTAGAACACCTTTCCATGTATTAACGCCTACAACTAATCTATCAAATCCTTTAAAAGAATGTATAAATGCAAGTATAAGTCGATATGATATCCTTCGAAAGAATTTAGAAGAATCACAAATCATAATGAAAAGGAATCATGATAAAATAGCGAAACCAACTAAAACATATACCGTGGGTGATAACATCTATATTCAAATCAATGTCAGAAAAGGGCTCAACTATAAACTAACACCTAAGTTTGAAGGCCCATTTAACATTTTGGAAACATTAACGGCCAATAGGTTTAGAATTCAAAACGTAGCCCAACCCACGGATGAGAGAATAGTACCATTGTCTCACATAAGAAATTAAAAAGAAAAGAGAGGAAAAGAAGTGAGGAAAAATTTTATTTTGTGACTAAAAGTTTTCTTTTTAATACAGGAGTAATTACATATATTTTTTCTCGTTACAGGTTTCCAAGATGAATTTTTTGTCGTTGGGAGTGATATTGTTCGCTCAGACATTTTTTTCGTATGGGATGAGTTCTAAGACTAAGAATATATATTTTAAATATGGCAATATAGTTGAAAGACAAGAAGACATTTTTATTACATCAACCAACGTAATTGTCGAAGTGCATATGCAAGCAATTTTTCTTCAAGAGAATGATGTCACTAGCTTAAGAACCGCCATTTCAAGGTTTTCTGTATCATTGGATGAGTTGCATAGGAGACATTTTCATTTGACTACTAAGAGTTTGCTTGGATCAACATTAAAAGTTGCAGAGATGCTATCTGATGACTTGAAAAATAAGACTGGAGAGACAGGATCTTTGGCTTATGACCTTTTGATGTGGACTGTAGGACACGAACAAAAAGAAAGACGGAATCCGTTCATTTATGCTGCATTAAGCATCTTTGGGTCTGTTGCAAGTTTAGGTTTAGGACTTTCCAATCGTCTTAAAATTAGTAATCAAAATAAGAAAATTGAGTTCTTGACTCATAAAGATGAATTGATTATGTCAGAACTAAGGGATCAGTTAGCTTCAATCAATAAAATTATGGATTTGTTAAATGAACAATCAGATAATATCGTTCAGATTATGGAAGTACAGGATTTGTTGGCAACATTAACGTATTATGATTCAAAGATAGATCACATACATAACAGAATTGCACATTTCATTGAGAAATCCAAGGATTATGTAGAAGCTATCACGTTAGCAACTAAAGGTGTTTTGTCGCCCCATTTGTTGCCTATACGTTACTTAAAATTAGTTCTGGAGAACGGAAGGGATAAACTAGGCTATGTTCCTTTGTTAGACGAACATAGGTTAGAATTTTATTACAGCCTAATTACAGTAAACGTAGATAATAACAAGATTAGGATTACAATTCCCTTTGATTCTTCTGATGCCTGGCAATCTTACAGGATATCACCATTTCCGACTTTCATGACGAATCACTCAAATCCAGTAATATCCAGTTTGACAGGACACGTATTGATTTCCCCAGACAAGGAAACATATACGGTCATTAAAGACTTAAATCAATTAACTCACTGTTCAGACGCAATGGATAGAAAAATATGTACAGCTGACTCATTTGAATTCCGTAAAAACTTGATGGATTCATGCGAGTTAGGTATAGTGCTAGACGGTGCTCTCTCCCATACAAGTGAAAATTGTCTGGATAAGCTTTATCCCTTTGACAATAAAGAATTCAATTGCAGACTAAATAATGGCTCGTGGATACGATACGACAAGGACGGCTTCAATGTATCATGCCCTGACGGATCCACATCCTTCAACCACATCTTCGTCGCAGCAGATGGCTGTATCGGGACTTCCCCGAATTCCATGGTGACTGGTCTACGGACAATCATCAGAGAACGAGCTTACTTCGTGAACTTCACGTGGACCTCTACAATGCCCGCACTTCCTCTCCCCTACAACGGAAGTGTGGCGAAGCGGTTGATGAAACTTACCGAAAAGGACCACCTGTCACCGACTTACAAAGAGATTCTTCACCCTATATTACTGGCTAGTTGGTTTGTAACGGTGATAATTTTTATCGCCGTGAACATCCTTGTTTGGCGTAGGTTACGGCACAGCAAGCAGCTACAAAGGAACGAGTTGAATAGCCCTGACAATACCCCCTACTTGATCCAGTTCAAAGCTGTATGAGTGGCCACCTCATTTGCTAAGGGAGTAATTTGTCAGGAAGATGTTTGTATGAAAAGCTGATTAGTACGCTAGTAATATGTAATTAAAGAAATTCTCTACATTTGCATTGTTAAAAATACATTTAAAATAACATTTAAAAAAATAAATAAAATAAAAAAGGATATAAATCATTTTTTTTCTCTCGGCATCTAATAAAAATATATAAGCCGGAATGTTAAAAAAGAAAAGAGAAAAAAAAAAAATATAAGATATATAACAGAATCTATGGGCATCTAATAAAATGTATCAGCCCTATATATAAATATATATATATATATGTACGAAACCGTGGTACGTGTACGTACCAGGAATTCGTATTTGTGCACTAAAAATTGAGTATCTTGTTTCTGACAAAGGTAACAATTATTCTTTATCAAGTTACCGAATCATTTGTAAGTCAGAATTTATTTTGTTTTTTGGTACCATGTAATCATTTGCTAGCAATGTACCATATATATGATCTTGGTTTTATCATGCATTTTTCTTTTTGCTTTGGTAATATCTTTTTTGTATGCATTATTGTTATTATTTTTTGATGTGCCTATTTGGACATTCGTCCTCAGTTGGATATAGCTAATGTTAAACAAAGAATAATACGTATGTCCAGTCACACCTAGTAACCATGTTTCGGCTTGTTGTTAAATTTTTGTAAAAAAAAAATTGAGATAGCTGGCCGAGCTAATGTAATAGTTAGAATAGTAATATTACATGTTTAAAACAAATGACGTAATATGTCATGTTGGTTGGAAGAGCTAACCGTGAGATTTGCTGTAGTCATTCAAATTGTAAGCAGGATGTATACTGCTAAGTTGCCATTCTTTCTTAATGTCAACACATTGTCTCTTCGTGTGAAAGTTTGTGACGTCACCGGATGCAGGTGTCTTCCGATTCCGTCACTTAGCTAAATTAAAGCAAGTATACGATATTTGGGATATCGGTAATTTGTTCAGTTCATATCTAAACTTCACCAGAATTGGTCATGTGGACCAACACAGCTTCCTCCAGTGATGGAGATGTTTAACTCAGTTGTTTATTCACAATAAAACTTAAAAACCATTAAGATGTATTCAGTAAACCATTTAAATACATCTGAAACAACTCATACTCAAATGTGTGCTTAAGATAGTAGCACACCAATATACATACATAAGAATTTATCTAATGGACCTTTGCTCATAATGGTTCAGTAGCGCTGGCCTAGAATCTTTCAGGATTCCAAGTGAGGACTATTCCAGAGTTATATAGAAAACGTCACTGTCTGGTATATAAAGTATCCAAGGTGTGTTACAGGGGAAACTCGTTTCAGCTATCGTTAGCTGAGGGCTGCTATTTTGGAGTCATTTTTGTTTTAGTGACACCTTTCACAACATTGCTAATTTTAGAAGAGGACAAGGAATTCATGAAAGATTGAATATCATTAGAAGCTGAGTTCCAATTGATCATCTTTTTTATTCAAACTACAGTACGTTCTGGAAACTGAAGATTCGGTGCTGAACTTCGTCGTCATCTGTGTAGCACTTCATAGTCTTATAAAGCTAAGCCCTGTATCACCATACGAATTTCTGTAAATTATTACCAAATAGGTGAACTGTGGGTAATTTCTGAATCTTGTAAAATTTAAAAAAAAAAAAGCATTCTTAAATACAGATGATCGTAACAAATGCACACACAAACACACGCACACACACACACACACACATATATATATTTATATATATATATATATATATATATATATATAATATATACATGATGCCATATATATATATATATATATATATATATATATATATATATATATATATATATATATATATATATATATATATATACATACAGGTATGTCATCAACATCATCTCCTACTACGCATATTGAGGCAAAGGGCCTCGGTTAGATTTCCCTAGTCGTCTCCATCTTGAGCTTTCAATTCAATACTTCATTCATCATCTCCTTCACGCCTCATAGTCCTCAGCCATGTAGGCCTGGGTCTTCCAACTCTTCAAGTACCTTGTGGAGCTCAGCTGAATGTTTGGAGAACTAATCTCTCTTGGGGAGTGCAAAGAACATGCCCAAACCATCTCCATCTACCCCTCATCCTGATCTCATCCACATATTGTATTTGAGTAATCTCTCTTATAGTTACATTACTAATCCTGTCCTGCCATATAACTCCCAATATCCTTCTGAAGGCTTTGTTCTCAAATCTACTAAATCTATTGGAGATTGTTTCATTGTCATACGCATGTCAATAGACTAACACCGATCTCACAAAACTGAAATAAAGTCTGATTTTTAAATGAAATTTCAGGCAATTTGATTTCCAAATTTTACTTAACCTAGTCATTGTTTGATTTAATTTTTTCGATCTTTCTTTATACTCTAATTCTAAAGACCTTGTAATTGAGATCATATTTCATAAATACTTAAATAATTCTACATTATTAATCCTTTCTCCTTCTAATGATGTTTCATCTTCCATTGCATACTCCGTTCTCATCATCTCTGCCTTTCTTCTATTTATCTTCAGCTCATCCTCGTGTGATGTTTCAGGCATTCTATTAAGCAAGCATTGCAAATCCTGTGGTGTTATGCTAGCAAGGACAGCATTATCAGCATACTCTAGGTCTACTAAAATCCTATCACCAATCCATTAGGAGGATAAACAACATAGGTGACAACACATTCCCTTGGAGTACTTTGCTGTTCACTGGAAATTAATTTATAGTTTTGAATACTTCTGCTAATTCAATTTCATCTCTCTTATAATTTACCCTCTTTTCTTTTCCAATCTTTCCTTTATTTGATTGTGGGTCTTTTCTAATAGTTTTCCTTGATCTTGTTAAGGAATTTTTACACCTCTCTTGTGCTGATTCTGATACAAATCTTGGCAAATTACTGTTCGTTTCCTTTTTACTTGATTCTATTTCCTCATGTAGCTGGGAGTTCCTATTTTGTATTACTAAACTAAACCCATGAGATTTCTCACTTATTAAAAGAATGTTTATTTTCTTTATTAGATTAGCGTTTCTCTTTCTTTCCTTAGATCTTTAGATAAATAAACTTTTTCACTGAGCATGAAATCTATTTTATTTTTCGTTTCTCCATTTAGGCTTCTCCATGTTCATTTTCCATGTTCCTTTTTATGATAAAGAGCTTCAGTTAGATTTTTTGTCAGTCATCTCTATCTTGAGCTTTTAATTCAATACTTCTCCATTCATCATCTCCTACTACATACTTCAGAGTCCTTAGCCATGTAGGCCTGGAGCTTTTAGTGCCTTGTGGAGTCCAGTTGAAAATTTGGTGAACAAATCTCTACTCCTTGTGACGGCGCCGAGTAAGGTTGTGAACTCAAAGGCAGGTTGGAAACGACTGAGTTATATTATTGTAGAACATTCTCCTTATATACAAAACCTCAAGGCAACAGGACATAACAAGTTCACAAGACAGACAATATTACAGAGGAAAAACCAGACATGAATTTTCATGTTCGTTTTAGTGCGAGGGAAGAGCGAAGATACAAGCATAATATATACAAAAGGAATTATGTACAATTGTGTGGAACACGGTTGGTACATGGCTCCCCCCCTAAAAATGACATACTGTACATGTTAAATAGGGCGCCCTGATCTAGAGAGGCAAACTGTAGGCGGGTCATCTGGCAGAAGATAAGCAGGTTTTAGACGATCAATGGAGACCCAGTCTTCTTTGCCCTGAATGTTTAGGAGGAATGCTTTCGGACTGCGTCGGATCACAAGGAAAGGGCCTGTGTAAGGGGACGTTAGTGGTGGCTTGCTGGTGTCGTTGCGCAGGAAGACGTGCATTGCAGAGTGCAAGTCCGTTGGTATGTGATGCTTCGCTGGGGGCTTGTGAGTCTGGCGGCACGGAGTAAATTTTCCCACGACGTGACGTATGCGCTGGAGATCGTCGGAGGAGGTTGTAGAAGGAAAAAATTCGGCAGGGACGACCAACGGGTCGCCATACACCATTTCAGCTGCCGAGACGTCGAGGGCGTCTTTAGGAGTGGTCCTTAGTCCCAGGAGGACCCAGGGAAGCTGAGTAAACCAGTTGCAATCCTTGCAGCGGGACATCAAAGCTGCTTTGAGGGTGCGATGAAAACGTTCAACCATTCCATTGGCAGCGGGGTTGTAGGCCGTTGTCTGATGTAGGGTGATGCCCAGGAGATTCGCTAATGACGTCCACAATTGAGAGGTGAAAGTGGTTCCCCTGTCAGAAGTAATATGCTCAGGGATACCGAATCTTGAAATTCATCCAGAGAGTAAGGCAGATGTACATGACGGTAAACAGGTAACGATGTCCTTGTGATGTGGGTAGGGGGCCT
The DNA here is from genome assembly GCF_036898095.1 of Palaemon carinicauda. NCBI lineage: Eukaryota > Metazoa > Arthropoda > Malacostraca > Decapoda > Palaemonidae > Palaemon > Palaemon carinicauda. Next base: position 62,303,840 of record NC_090733.1, read on the forward strand.
ACAACGTCGACGTGAATATGTGCGAAACGACGCTGAGGTTGAGGAGAGGTGCCCACTCCTGAATCCGTGTGTCGATGTACTTTGGAAGTTTGGCAAGAAGTACAGGCGCGGACCCAATCCTTAGCATCCTTAGAAATGCCGTGCCAAATGAACTTTGCCTTCAGCAGCTGTGCAGTAGAACGGCATGAGGGATGTGAAAGGCCGTGGATGAAATCAAACACCTGTTGGCGCATGGGAGCAGGAATCCAAGGTCGCGGTCTACCAGTCTTCGAGGGGAAAATCTTCCCAACGGAGGGACGTGCAGGATGTCCTACAAGCTTGATACTCTGGATCCTGTCGTTGGGCTTCAGCCAGGGCGTTGTAATCCAATCCCAGTTGAACTGCAGCCAACGTGTTTCTTGACAGGGCATCGGCAACGGGATTCATTTTCCCAGGGACGTATTGGAGGGTGCAATTGTATTCAGCCACGGCGGAGAGATGTCGGCGTTGACGGGCGGACCAGGCGTCAGACTGTCGAGTGAAGGCGTGCACCAGAGGCATGTGGTCTGTGCGAATGACGAAGGGCGTACCTTCTAAGAAATGGCGAAAGTGACGGACAGCCAAGTGCACCGCCAGTAATTCTCGATCGAAGGTAGAATAACCCGATTCTGCCTTGGACAGTTTTCTGCTGAAGAAGGCCAATGGGCGGGGCGAGCCTTTGACCACCTGCTCGAGTACTGCACCAATAGCGACGTCGCTGGCATCGGTGGAGAGAAGGAGAGGGGCGTGTGGGATAGGAAAAGTGAGAGCCGCAGCAGTTGATAGGGCCTTCTTTGCATTGCAGAAGGCTGCTTCTTGAAGGGGACCCCACTTCAGGTCCTTTGGCTTGCCCTTGAGGGAGGCGTAGAGGAGAGCAAGAGTGGCGGCAATGGTTGGCAGAAAACGGTGATAATAGTTGATTATGCCCAAGAATTCCTGCAGAGCTTTGACGGTCGAGGGCGCGGGGAAGTTCTGAACGGCTGCTACCTTCTCAGGGAGGGGATGGACTCCTTCAGGAGTGATACGGTGCCCTAAGAACGACACTTCGTTGGCGCCAAAGGTGCACTTGTCGTACCGGACTACAAGGCCGTTTTGTTGCAGGCGGTCGAGCACGATGCGCAGGTGACGGAGGTGTTCCTCTTTTGAGGAGGAGAACACAAGTATGTCGTCCACATAACATACACAGAAAGGGAGGTCCCCTAAGATGCCATCCATGAGACGTTGAAACGTTGCCCCAGCATTACGAAGGCCAAAACAGTAGTAATTGAAGGTGTATGTGCCAAACGGAGTGGTGATGGCGGTCTTGGGGATGTCTTCTGGGTTCATAGGCAACTGATAATACCCCTTCAAGAGGTCGAGCGTAGAGAAAACCTTCGCTTTGTGCAGGTAGGAGGTTACATCGGCAATGTTTGGGAGGGGGTAGTGATCCGGTTCTGTTTGCATGTTCAGGCGCCTGTAATCCCCGCACGGACGGAGGGAGCCGTATTTCTTCAGAACGATGTGTAAGGGTGACGACCATGGGATGGAGGCCTTTTGGCAAAGGCCCATTTTCTCCATTTCGGCGAACGTCTGTTTGGCGGCTGCCAATCGTTCCGGTGCCAGACGTCTGAATTTTGCGAAGACTGGGGGTCCCGTCGTCTTGATATGGTGATAAATACCGTGCTTGGCAGGAACCGTGGGCGTTTGGCGAAGTTCTGGACGAAAAACTTCCGGGTAGGACGTGAGGAGGTGGGCGTAGGCATCCGTGGGTGCGCTGATGTGGAGAGTGAGGTTAGAGGGGGCGGGTTGAAGAGGTGTCGACAAGTACGAGTCTGCGTTGACCAATCGTCGGTGGGCGACATCGACCAGAAGGTGGAAATGAGAGAGGAAATCCGCACTGAGGATTGGCATTGTGACGTCAGCAACGAGAAACTTCCAATTGAATTTACCGTTTCCGAACGATAATGTGAGGTTCTCGTAACCGTAGGTGGGTATCGCAGATTCGTTGGCAGCTACCAAGCGGACGTCGGCAGATGTAGACAGACTACGTTGTGCCTTGAAGAGTTTCCTTGGCAAAAGAGAACGACAAGCACCCGTGTCTACCAAAAATCGCACGCCCGTTCCTGCATCCTGTAAAAAGAAAAGATTAGAAACATGGGAGGCCACCGCCACAAGCGATGGCCTACTTACACGTTTTTTGGCCACTGGCAATCTTTGGCACATTTCTTCGCGGTTGCCCCGAATCTGAAGTGGTAGTAGCAAAACTGCGGCGGATGGGAGGTAGTAAGTGGCTGTAGATGTCGTTCGTTGGGGCGCGAGCGATTGGTGGGTGGTGGGCGGCTTTGTCGCCGCTTCGGCACGTCACGGGGTAGGCGTGTATGTCCTACGGCATTCATGTCAGCTTCGGTTGACGTTGAATAGGCATCTTCGTCGTCAGGGGTGGAGGCGTTGATGGAGGTCTTGAAGTGGCTGTCCATAAGGGCGTCGGCTTTGGTCATCAAGTCCTTTACGGGTAAACTATCGACATCGGGTATGGCAGCGCGTACAGGTTCGGGTAAACGGCGTATCCAAAGGGCATGAAGTAGGTTCACCTCATGAGGAGAGCCGTCTGTGGCAGGTTGAAGGCGAGCGATACTGGTCATTTCCCTGAGGGCAAGCGAAGCCCTTTGGTCCCCCAACGGTTGTTGCGAGAGCTGAAAAAGCTTTGCTATACGGGCGGCTGGCGACGGCGAGTACTACTGTAGAAAGTATGTTTTGAGGGCGTCATACGCTATTGGGGTGTCTCCTTGTTCACAAAGCCAGTCGGATATTTCTGGGAAGGTGTCCTCGTGTATCGCCGTGAGAACATAATCCGCTTTGGTGGTTGAGCGAGTCACGCCCCTGATACGGAAGTGGACTTCTGCACGTTGAAACCAAGCAAACGGATTCTGCGGTGGCGAATGGTGAAAGTTTCAATGGGGCGGCCGCAACGCCAACTGCTGTAGTAGAGTCCGTCTCCGTCATAGTACCAACGATGGAGGGGGAGGAAGGTGGGGGTGGAAGGCAGTGGGAGCGAGTCGACTTCCAGGGTCACCAATGTGACGGCGCCGAGTAAGGTTGTGAACTCAAAGGCAGGTTGGAAACGACTGAGTAATATTATTGTAGAACATTCTCCTTATATACAAAACCTCAAGGCAACAGGACATAACAAGTTCACAAGACAGACAATATTACAGAGGAAAAACCAGACATGAATTTTCATGTTCGTTTTAGTGCGAGGGAAGAGCGAAGATACAAGCATAATATATACAAAAGGAATTATGTACAATTGTGTGAAACACGGTTGGTACACCCTCATCATGATCTCATCCATATAATGACACTTGGGTATTCTCTCTCATGGTTTCATTTCTAATCCTGTCCTGCCATTTAACTCCCCATATTCTTCTGAGGGCTTTGCTCTCAAATCGAAAAAATCTGTTGGATATTGTTTCATTGTCATACCACGACTCGTGTTCATACAGTAACACTGATCTCATTAAACTGATATATAGCTTGATTTTTTTATGTAATTTCAGGCAATTTTATTGTCAAATTTTACATAACATAGCCATTTTATGATTTCCTTTATTCAGTCTTTCATTAAACTCCATTCCTTAGGACCCTGTATTAAAAATCATTGTTCCTCAACTCTCAAATGATTGCATCTCATTAATACTTTCTCCTCCCAATGATATTTCATATTCCATTGCATATTACGGTCTTATCATCACTGTCTTTCTTCCATTTATCTTATGCCCAACCTCATTTGATAATTCATGAATTCTGGTAAGCAAACTCTGCAAGTCCTGTGGCTTTTTACTAATAAGGACAGCGTCATCAGCATACCCTAGATAGGGTATTTCCTATTACAAATGCAGTTCATTCCTTCTTTACCATCCCAACTGTTTTATTTTTATTATTATTGCTAGCCAAGCTACAACCATAGTTGGAAAAGCAAGATGCTATAAGCCCAAAGGCTCCAATAGGGAAAAATAGCCCGGTGAGGAGAGGAAATAAGGAAATAAATAAATGATGAGAACAAATTAACAATAAATCATTCTAAAAACAGTAACAACGTCAAAACAGATCTGTCATATATAAACTATTAACAACGTCAAAAACAGATATGTACTATATAAACTATAAAAAAGACTCAAGTCAGCCTGGTCAACATAAAAACATTTGCTCCATCTTTGAACTTTTGAAGTTCTGCTGATTCAACTACCCGATTAGGAAAATCGTTCCACAATTTGGTAACAGCTGGAATAAATACTGTGTAGTATTGAGCCTCATGATGGAGAAGGCCTGGCTATTGGAATTAACTGCCTGTCTAGTATTAAGAACAGGATAGAATTGTCCAAGGATATCAGAATGTAAAGGATGGTCAGAGTCATGAAAAATCTTATGCAACATGCATAAGGAATTAATTGAATGACGGTGCCAAAGATCAGAAAAAAGAAATTTAATAGAGCGTAAGTTTCTGTCCAACAAATTAAGATGAGAATCAGCAGCTGAAGACCAGACAGGAGAACAATACTCAAAACAAGGTAGAATGAAAGAATTAAAACAATTCTTCAGAATAGATTGATCACGGAAAATCTTGAAAGACTTTCTCAATAAGCCAAATTTTGTGCAATTGAAGAAGATGCAGACCTAATGTGTTTCTCAAAAGTAAATTTGCTGTCAATAATCACACCTAGAATTTTAAAAGAGTCTTAAAAATTTCAAGAAACATTATCAATACTGAGATCTGGATGTTGAGGAGCCACCATCCTTGACCTACTTACAATCATACTTTGAGTTTTGTTAGGATTTAACTTCATACCCCACAATTTGCACCATGCACTAATTTTAGCTAAATCTCTATCAAGGGATTCACCAACCCCAGATCTATATTCAGGGGATGGAATTGATGCAAAGAGAGTAGCATCATCTGCATATGCAACAAGCTTTTTTTCTAGGCCAAACCACATGTCATGTGTATATAGCCTAGTATGAAAAGTAATGGGCCAAAAACACTACCCTGTGGAACACCGGATATCACATTCCTCTACTCACTATGGTGCCCATCAAAAACAACAGTTTGAGATCTATTACTTAAAAAATTAATAATAATGCTAAGAAACGAACTACCAACCCCCAACTGTTTCAGTTTGAAAACAAGGGCCTCATGATTAACACGGTCAAAGGCAGCACTAAAATCAAGGCCAATCATACGAACTTCCTGACCACAATCAGGGGATTTCTGTACAGCATTGGAGATTGTAAGAAGGGCATCACATGCTCCAAGACCTTTACGAAAACCAAATTGCAAACTAGGGAATAGATGATAACTTTCAGCAAACCTATTAAGAGGTTTTGCCAGAAGACGTTCAAAAACTTTAGATAATATGGGAGTTATGGAAATTGGGCGGTAATCAGTGGGACTTGAGCTACCACAAACACATATACATAGAGGAGTAACATTACCAATTCTCTAACAAGAGCTAAAAGCTCCTCTTCTTGCTAAATAACAGATAACTTTGGAGCTAAGAAATCTTCGGTCTTTATAAAAAACAAAGGAAAAATACCATTTGGGTCTACACCTCAATAAGCATCAAGGTCCATCAACAAAGCTTTAATTTCATGATATTGAAAAGCTAAACTAGTTAGTTTGGCCTCAGGAAAGCAGGAATGAGGAAGTTAAAATTTTTCATTACTCTTTATTGTCAAAAACATCAGCCAAAAGGGTTGCCTTTTCCTTTGGACAGTGAGTGACTGAGCCATCTGGTTTAAGTATAGGAGGAAATGTTGCATCAACACCTAAGAGTGCAGATTTAAGGGTAGACCACCATTTATGTTCCTGAGTTGTACCAGAAAGGGTTTCTTTTATGGTTAAATTGTACTCTTTTCAGTTGAGGCATAAACTCTCTGAGAAAAAGCTCGAAGCTGAGTATAGTTATTCCATGTAAAATCTGATCAGTTACCCTTCCAAAAATGATAGGTCTCCTGCTTCTCCAAATGAGCACGTCAACAATCATCATTGATTCACGGTTTGTCCTCCACTCGGTACCTTAGCACACGAGAAGAGATACACCTATCAATTGTGTTGACTAGATTCTCATTCCATTCAAAGGGAAAACAGGATCTATACTACTATATAATTGTGACCAATTCAAGCACAAAAGATCATGCAAAATCCTCTCTAGTCTGCTTGGGATTTCATTTAAATTTTACAAGAGTATGATACATCAGGGACAGGCTGCTCAGTCTTCACTACTAATGAAATCAAGGCATGATCAGATGTCCCGACTGAGAACCAGCCTTACTAGTTATAACGCCAGGGGAGTCAGTGTATACGAGGTCCAAGCAATTACCAGACCAGTGAGTAGCTTCATTTGTTTTTCTCACAGCCTGAACCAGAGGCAAAGTCTAAAGCTCTTAGGCCATGGCGATCGATAGGAGAGATAGAACTTAACCACTCCCTATGGTGAGTATTAAAATCATTAGCGAAGACAGAAGAAGTCTTTCTATCACCTTCTTTTATCTTAGCCATAATGGTAAGAAGACAATCGAAGATAGAATCATTCTTCTCTGGATTCCGGTAGATCGAACACAAATAGAAGTTGTTATGCCTGCCACAAACTTTTATAAGCTGAATCTCATGACATCCACATTGATAGCAGGACTTATGACAAGCAGAGTGCTCAGTCCTAATATGCATTGCCATTCCCCTAGCCCTAGGGATGGCATCACGTTTCAACATTATTGGCTTCTTAAAATCAGTTATAAGGAGCTCAGATGAGTGCCTCATATTAGAAACCAAAGTTTCTGAGCACAAAGGAATATCATACTGTCTGGACGCAACTGTAAGGTCTTGAATATTTGCTTGAAGACCACGAATATTGCAATACAGAAGACGACATTGACGAAACCCAGGACGTACTGGGCCCGAATTTTGCTCAATGTCTCCAGACAGCATAAGAATTATTAGAAATAAAAAAAGACATCATGCTTAAACAATAGATTAACAAGAATTATAACAAAAACAATATGTACAGAATTATAAATAGTGAGTGATGCATCACAAAATCCATGAGGAGGATAAACAACAAGGGTGATAACACATTCCCTTGGAATACTCCACTGTTCTCAGGAAACTAATTTGATAGGACTCCATTAACATTAGATTAGCACTTGCTATGTTCATGAACAGACTTGATCAAATTTCCATATTTATGGGGAACTCCGCAATATCAAAGGCTATTTCATAGTCATCAAATGCCATCTGGATTTCAATATTTTACACATTGCTGCACCACACATGTCTTAAAATGGAAATTTGGTCAGTTCAAATTCTCAATTTTCAAAATCCTACTTGTTCATCTCTGAGCTTTTCATCAATCATTCTCTCTAGTTTCTTTAGAATGAGCATACTATATATTTCCATGACAACTGACGTAAGTGTGTTGTCTCTGTAATTATTACAATCAGTCAGATGTCTTTTTTTTTTTTTTTTGCCATTTTCACCAACACTCGTAGCTCCCATTCATCAGGTTTTGCCTCTTCATGCCACATTCTACAAAATAATCATGTAAGGATTCTGGGAGACTTGATTTTCAGCTAAAATCATCTCAGAAGTTATTCCATTTTATCCAGGGGCTTTTCATTTCTTGAGTTTTTTAATGGTAGCTTTGACTTCAAACATACTGAATTCAATCAAGGGCATATCCAGATCTTCCTCAGCTTCAGGTATATCAGCCAAATTATTCCCTTTATATCTCCTATTCATGGCCTTACTAAAGTGTTCCATCCAACATAGCCTTTCTTCATCTTCTGTTGTTATAACAGATCCAACTCTCTTTTTTATGAGTATATGATTGTTTTTATGCCCCGGTAGAGATTTCATTAATAATTTTATGAGCAATTCGTACACCATAGCCACTACCTAAATTCATAGCTTTGTCAGCCTCATCTGCTTTCCTGTCTGAATATTCTCTCCAGTCTTCCTCGAAAACTTTCAACACTAAATTTCTCTTTTTATCTTCTCTTTATAGTATCCCAAGTATCCTTGTAACTGCATGTCCCAAAACTTCACTATCTGCTCTTCGTTTATTAAAGTCTCTAAGACTGCAAATCCATTCCTACATTCAATTACAAATTTTCTCTATGCTCTTTTTCTAGAAGCTTAGTTGTATCAGACCTTGGTATTCTATCTACATTTCTGTTGGCTGCTTTCAGTTTTAATTTCAGTGGGGCAATGAGGAGCTGGTGATCACTACCAATATCTACACCTCTGTAGCTTCTTACATTTCTCAGATTCCTCCTCCTCTCTTTATTAATGGCAATGTGATCTATTTGATGTTTTCAATTGCTATACATGGGTGGAGGAGTAGGGGGCAGGGGGCCTATAGCCAACCCCACCTATTGCCGAAAATTTACTTGTCTAGCTCTACTTCAGAAAAAATGAAAAGATGCTATAAGGTTCAAAGATATTAAATTGGATATGTTTAGTAACTAATTTTTCGTAAAAATTATCATTCAAAAGAAATTTCTAAGTTAGAGTAAGAAGTTCTTTCTATATTCTATATATATATATATATATATATATATATATATATATATATATATATATATGTACATACATATAATTTTTCATCATAAATACACATACTATGATTATATATGTACATATGTATACATACATATATATATATATATATATATATATATATATATATATATATATGAGAGAGAGAGAGAGAGAGAGAGAGAGAGAGAGAGAGAGAGAGGACCTAGAGTATGCTGATGACGCTGTCCTTATTGGCAGAACACAACAGGATTTGCAATTCTTGCTTACCAGAACGCATGAAATATCAAACGAGATTGGGCTCAAGATGAATGGAAGAAAGACAGAGATGATAATGGAATGTGCAGTGGAAAATGAAATATCATTGCAAGGAGAAAGGATTAGTGAAGTTGAATCATTTAAATATTTAGGAACTATGATCTCTGATACAGGGTCTTTAGAATTAGAGTTTAATGTGAGATTGAAGAAAACAAATCGGACAATGGCTAGGTTAGAAAAAATTTGGAAAACAAATTGCTTGAAATTGCACAAAAAAAATAGGCTATATATCAGTTTAGTGAGATCAGTGGACATGTGTCGTGGTATGACAATGAAACAACATCCAACAGATTTTTTAGATTTAAGAACAAAGCCCTCAGGGGAATATTGGGAGTTAAATGGCAGGACAGGATTAGAAATGAAACTATCAGAGAGATTACTCGAGTGCCATATGTGGATGAGATCATGGTGAAGGGCAGAAGGAGATAGTTTGGGCATGCTCTTTGCACTCCTCAAGAGAGGTTAGTTCACCAAATTTTCAACTGGGCTCCTCAAGGCAGTAGAAGAGTTGGAAAGCTCATACCTACATGGTTGAGGAATATGAAGCGTGAAGTTTGAGATGACGAATGGAGAAGTATTGATTTAAAAGCTCAAGATAGAGACGACTGGCGAAATCTAACTGAGGCCCTTTGCATCAATAGGCGTAGGAGGAGATGATGATGGGGTATATATATATATATATATATATATATATATATATATATATGTATATATATATATATATATATATATATATATATATATATATATATACATATATATATATATATATATATATATATATATATATATATATATATATATATATATATGGTATTACGCATAGCGAAATACGTAAATTCCCAAGCTCCCAAACTTATCTGCTTTATATTACATAATCTGATACACAAGAGAAATACCTCCGAGCTCTGAGAATAATTCGCAGTTCCCAGACAATAATATATATGAACTCTGAATATCTAAAAGGTCTCTTTACTTTACACTCGAAACAAAACTGGGTTACTACTTTACTTTTAACGGGAACTATTCTTAAATCACCCTCTTACTTCGGTTCTTGGTCAGGGGATATGAGCAAAGCTCTGATACTAATTATTGGTGATAGATATAATACACACCTTACAAATATAAATATATTCTATAAAAAATTAACAATTCAAAGTTAACACCTAAAATTAATCACTCGAAATATTAAAGCTGAACTAAACCTTATACTAAGACAAAATGAAAGACACTTCAATAAAATTATACAATCACTTGTTTCACTAGAAATTATTTTATGGAAATTTTTAATTTTGACAATTAATAAAAAAAAAGTTGACACTTTAAGACTGTAGAAAATAAATCTAATCTACACTTGCATATACTTATCTGTTACTCTTATGTCCTTTGGCTCACACAAGGTGACCGAACGGTTAAACAAAATATGTACACTTCACTGTTCAACCTAATCTCCCAGGGCCAGTCACAAAAATCAATTATTTTTTGTAATATTCCGGTACTCACATGAACACGGCATTTTATTAACTTAAACCACAGAAATTTCAATATTTGAACATACACTATTCACATTTGAGAGAAAACACAATGCACGTTGAAGAGGAAAACACTATGCACGTTAGAGAGGAGATACATAGTAACTGAATAGATGCTTGAGAGGACTGTCTGACGATGGCTCTTCTGAGGGTTGGGCTGGATCTCTCTGTATCCTATGTATTGCTAGGCCCTTGTATATTAACGTAATTCACTCTAGAAATTTCTAGTAAATCATTCTCGTAGTGAGGGAAGGGGAGGGCATGGTTCTAGCGGCGTAAGGTTACCAACTTAGCAATTTGAAGAAGGGGCACTATCGTTGTTTGTCGAGGCAACTGTTTCAGGTAACTCCGCCCACCTCCTCTCTTACCATTAAGAAAAAAAAAATTTCATGATTCTTCAAAGCACTCGAAAACATGAAGAAATCCCTATCGTGTGACATACAGTATACCTTTTAACGAGATTACATAAGACTTCTTAACAAAACTACGTGAAATAAAAATTTTATTCTTTAAAATAATGTAAATTTACATATACGGAACTGAATGAAAATGCAATTAGAGGAATGACCACAGTCTTATGTAATTTGTATATATGTATATATATATATATATATATATATATATATATATATATATATATATATATACATATATATATATATATATATATATATATATATATATATGTGTGTGTGTGTGTGTGTGTATGAGTGTGTTTATATCTATACATATATATATATATATATATATATATATACCAGAAAATTTTCTGGGCTCATGAATCCACTGTCTTCTCGTCTTTCCCTTGGTTCATTTGCAATCTCGAAGGACCCATTCTGTTATTCTTTTTAGTCCTTATATCTTGGTTTTCTCATTATATGTCCTGCCAATATATATTTCATTTTCTTACATGTTAGAATATCCTCTACTTTAGTTTGCTCTCGTATCCATGTTGCTCTTTTTCTGCCTTATTATTCTTTCCACAGCTCTTTGAGATCTAACTAGCTTATGTTTTATGATCTTAGTAAGGCTTCAAATTTCCGATGCATAAGTTAATACTGATAGGACCATATGATTAAATAGATTTCTTTTTTGAGAAAGAGACATTTAAATTTTCTCTTTTGCTTACCGAAATCTCCCCATCTCATGATTATCCTTTTAATTTCGGTGTCTTGCTCTGGGGAAATACTGTCTGCCCTAAGTACAAATATTCGTTAACCATCTCTAGAGATTCATCCTTAACCCTTAATTTTTTCCTCTGTATTATCAATGAATATTATCTTAGTTTTGCTTATATTCCTTTTCAGTCCTACATTTCTTCTTTCTCTATTCAAATGTTCTATCACATTTTGCAATACCTTCCATGATTCACTCAATAAAATTAAGTTATGTAAAACGTTTCAAGATGTTAAGGTATTTTTCATAAATGTTAATTCCTTCATATTCCCAAACTAAATTCTTAAACTGTTCTAGGAACGTTCTGTATAATTTAGAAGAGATAGGGGAAGTATCTCAAGGAGTTGTGTATGATTTCCCAATAACATTACCTCATTAGTTTATAATTTTGAAACAAAAAGTTTTTGTATATATTTTTCATATATTTGTGATAGAAGTAATTTACAATCTCTACTGTTTAAACTATCACATACTACATTATTGAGACTAAAATCCCAGTGAACAAATTATTTTTAATAAAACTGGTTTTGATATATTGAATGAACTGGCCAAAAGAGAGAACTTTATCATTACTAGAGTAGGTAAAAGGTAGAGGAACTGTTGTTCTAGACAAGGAGGAATATGTAAGTAAAATGAAGAATATTTTGAATGAGGAGTCAAAATTTTTTAAACTTGTGCAGCCTGACTTTAACATTTATAATTTTGATAATAAAATCAATGAGATCTTAAAGATAAGATATGAAAATTCTATCAAGAATACTACATATCAAAATAAGTTTTGTTCTGGGTCTTCATATGACATTTTATATGGTTTCGCTGAGGCATATTCTATTTTCTTTTGGTGGCCGATGTGGTAACGGCCCTGACTGGTGAATGCCAGACTGGAGTTCGAGTCCCGCTCAAACTCGTTAGTTTCTTTGGTCCCTGCAATCTCACCATCCTTGTGAGCTAAGGATTGGGGGTTTCGGGGAGCCTATGGGTCTATCTGCTGAGTCATCAGCAGCCATTACCTGGCCCTCCTTGGTTCAAGCATGGGTTGAGATGGGGCTTGGGCGCTGATCATATGCGTATATGGTCAGTTTCAAGGGCACTGTCCTACTTAATAGGACAATGTCACTGTCCCTTACTTCTGCCACTCATGAGCGGCCTTTAAAACCTTTAAACCAAACTATAAATTAGCAAAGTTCTTGTTCCCGTATTTAAACCTCTTATAAACAACTGACTTTCACTATGTAACACCTGTGAATTTGGGAATTCCTGTCTTTTTCATTCACAAACGTCCCCAAGGAGGAAATATTGGAGATAATTTTCGATAAATTGTTTCCAGAACCTAATTCAACTTTTAATGCATGTCTTTGAAGAAACCATTACGGTTGGTCAGTGTTGGACACAGCCTTTGTTTTAACTGAAATTTGTATAAAAAAAAAGGAAAAAAAAAATGTTGATGGGATGGATATGGGCACCACTCTGAGACCCACTTTTGTTGATATTTTCATGTGCTCCCTGGAGGAGACCATGCTTGATAATTGCCCTTTGAGGCATCATCTCCTCCCCTCTTTTTATGTCATATGTTGATTAAACAATTTCTCAATTTAGAGATGAAATCGGTTCTGATTCCCTACTGGAATTCCATAATTCCTAACATGAAAATATAATATTCACCACAGAAAAGGAGGAAGGAAACGTACTACAGATTTTTATATGAACTGGACTCTACAGGGAGCTAAAGACTGTATCGCACGTGTTTCATATACGCTCATACACTGTAACGGTTTTTATTTTTTTATCTTATTCTTGCCCTTCCCTGCATTCAAAAGACATTCCTGTGTTTTCATGGAAGCACATGCATTATCATGTTGGCATATTTGTGACGTTCTTTCTCGGAAGTCGCTGTATATAAACTTCATGATTGTTTGATAAATTTTAGTTGCATTCACCTCGCCTCTCAGTTTTATCACCTAACGGCTCACTTGCACATTGGTAACCACCGAAGTGACCAGCTCCATCCCGCCTTCTCCCTCACTCCTGTGCCTTACTGTTTGATGAATCATGCCTTCTGACACTGACTCTCCTTTCAAAGCTACATCCATGAAACTACCACCCTTCGCTACAACAGAGATATTCACGTGATTTCAGAGCACTGAGGTCCAATTACGCATGAAGGGCGTGACTCAGTCAAACACTGAAGCAGACTAGGTTTTCATGGCAATCCCCGAGGACACTTTACCGGAAATCTCCAATTGCAGTGTGAGCAAGGGGACACCCCAATAACGTACAACGCCTTCAAATCCTACCTCCTGGAGCAGTATTTCCCATTGCTAACCGCCCACCTAGCCAAACATTTTCAGCTCTCTCAACCACTGTTGGGGGACCAAAAAGCTCCGCTCACCCTCAGGGAAATAACTAGTATCACTCTCCTGAAACCTGTAGCAGATGGCTTTCCTCGTGAAGTGAATCTACTTCGTGCCCATTGGGTATGGTACCTACCCGAACCCGTACGCGCTCCCATCCCCGATGTTAATATTTTGCATATGCAGGGTAGAAGAAACTCTTTAGCTTTGGTAAACAGCTCTTCTAGGAGGAAACTCAAAATCAAACCATTGTTCTATAGTCTCGGGGAGTGTCATAGCCTCTATACCATGGTCTTCGCAGCCTTGAGCTAGAGTTCTCTTGCTTGGGGTTACACTCGGGAACTCTATTCTGTCTAATTTCTCTTCCTCTTGTTTTTTTTTTTTGAAGTTTTTATAGTTTATGCAGGATACAATTATTTTAATGCAGTTGCTATTCTTAAAATGCTTACTTTTTTCTTGTTTCTTTGCTCACTGGGCTATTTTCCCTGTTGGGGGCCCCCCAGGGCTTATAGCATCCTCCTTTTCCTACTAGGGATGTAGCTTTGTATATATATATATATATATATATATATATATATATATATATATATATATATATATATATATATATATATATATACATATATATATATATATATATATATATATATATATATATATATATATATATATATATATATATATATATATATATATATATATATATATATATATATACATTATATTACGAATAGCGAATTATGTAAATTTCCGAGCTCCAAAACTCACCTGCTTTATATTGAATAATCTGATACACAAGAGAAATACCTACGAGCTCTGAGGATTGTTATCTGAATAAACTGTAATTTCTTCATTCTGTGGTCTATTCACATATACTTCAAACATTTTTATTGCTGTGATTAGTGCTTGCAGTTCCTTTTCAACTGTCGAGTAGGCGTGTTGATGGTTCTTCAGCTTTGACAACATAAAACAGATGGGATGACGAATTCCTTTCTTGCCTTCTTGAAATAGGACAGCTTCAATCCCATTATCCGACACATCCAATTGGGTAAGAAATTTTTCGCTGAAATCCTGTGCTTGCAGTATCGGTTTCGAAGTTAATATGGCCTTCCTTTGACTTCTTCTTCCTGGTATTTTGATAATATTGGTCAGGGCACTGATCTTTTCCAAATTCCGCAATGGTCCTTGGAACTCGTTGCGGTGAGGGAATCTCCTTATCAGTGAGTAATCCAACACCTGTTGTCCTACCGCAAACTGTCTGTTCTTACTTTTCATACCAAACCTTTTCTTCGTCTTTCCTTGACTTTTTTCTTATGTCACCGATCCTTTTCTACAAATTCTTGACATATTCTCCAGGCTTTTCCTCTCTTTCTTTCCATTTTTTGGCCAACATTGTAATCTTTCCTCTTGCTTTTCATCCCAACATCATTTCATTCGGGCTGCATCCCATGTTTTCTTGAGAAGCATTGCATACCTCAAATAACATTCGTAGTCCGATGTCCCATTCATATCCTTTTTCGTTGCATTACTAGGTTAACATATTCTTTAGGGTTTGATGAAATCTCTGTAATGCACCTTGGGTGTCCGGGTGATAAGCAGTAGACACGTAATGTTTCACATCCAACAGTTTCATCACGTAATGAAACAATTTTGACGTGAAATTTGTTCCACGGTCACTCTGAACCTTTTCTGGAATACCAAACTTGGTAAAAAAGCATAATAAATTCTCAACGATTACTTAGGCACTTATGTTCCTGATGGGTATGGCTTCTGGGTATCCTGTCACTGGACATATTAAAGTTGACATATACTGTACTCATGGCCTTTCTTTGTTCTCGGTAACGGTCCCATAAATGTCGATGTACTCGTAAGGTTTTCCAGCCATCTGACAAATAGGTCTCGACCCAACCGTCGAGGTGAACGGACAGTAGTTCCAGAGCCCTGTTATTTCAGCTTGTTTTGGAACTTTGGATGTTTTGCTGTGGCCTCTTGTCTACTATGAAGCTGATGATTATGTAGGAAGTGTGGTCATCGGCGAAATTACGTAAAAACTGTAGACTTAATCTTCCAAAGTGAAAATTTAACATCAACACCCTCCTGGGTTTTGGGAAGATTAGTCGTTGTACCCTGGGGCTGGGCCTCAGGGTTCCCTATCTAGACGTGTGGCTGTAAAGCCTTTCATTTAAAGGGAATTATTCCCTAAAAACTATAATAAGACTGTGTTTGAACCAAGGGAAAAATGGCTTCTGCTTTAAGAAGAGTGAATTGTATTGGGTTAGTGTTCTTGAACACAAAGCCAACGCAAGAGGATGTAAGTGCGGCATTGTTTGAACATATTGGTATTCGCCTTCAAGATCTTCAAGTAGTCCAGTTTCTACGAGAAAAGGTAATTGTCAAGTTAGCTGAAAAGGGGGTTTATGATCGTGTTGTCAAAGACTTTGAAGGGAAATATGTCACAGGTAATAGTGTTTCTTTGAAAGTAACAGACGAAAGTTCAATGTTTACCTTTGTTTCTATTAGAGACTGTCCAGAGGAGATGGAGGATGAGGTTTTAACGAATATTCTTCGACAGTATGGTAGAGTGGAGGGCCTAAGACGCAATGTTTATAACCAGGGTCCTTTTAAGGGTGCTTTAAGTGGTATACGTACCGCCAAAATGTATGTCAAAAAGAATATTCCATCGAAAATTACTGTGAATGGTTTTCAAATTCAGTTGCTATATAGTGGTCAAAAGAGAACGTGTTTCAAGTGTGGTTCAGAATCTCATGAAGCAAGAGAATGCGAGACAAGTCGATATGAAAGATCAAATGTATTCGATGCTCGAGATTTTCCTGCCATAATACCAGTAGAAAGTAAAGTATTTAATCAGCCTAGCAGCAGTAATGAGGATGGTCGTAATGCTTCCTTGAACACCGGAATTATAGATGAGCTACACGACTTAGTGGGTAAAGACAACAGGAATTTAACAATGAGTAGTATCAGTGAGGAATTACCAGACGGGGACGAACACGGAAATCCACATACTCAAGTGAAAAAAACACAGTTGAACGAAACTAGCGAACCAGGGATAAAGGTAATGACAGTAGTAGCAGAGGTACACAAGGTTATGACGGATGGTTTTCAACCGGAAGAGGTAACGAAAGGAGTAGTTGATATAACGGCTAATAAAAGGTTACTAACGAATGTCTCTACGATGAAATGTAAACATTCTGAATTGCATAGTAAAGATAGTGCTGAAATTCAAAATAATAGTGTAGAAAGGGAAAGTATTTCTAATGTTAAGGACGATGAGGATGGAAGTGTTATGAATCCATTGTTAAATTATTCTCAGTTATCTAATATCCTTGATGATTTAGAGAATATGCAGTATGACACCGAACAAGCCATAACCCCCAACAGTGAGCCTGGATTAGGTAAACATAAACATAACGAGGACCATACCAATGGCAGTGAGGAAAAATGTCCTAAACTTGCTAGAATAAGCAAATAAATTAAACTTTATTTTTTATTTCTAATGGCTCTAATAGTGGCATCAATAAATATTTGTGGTTTAAATGCGCTCAACAAACAGATACAACTTAAGATGTTAGCTTCTCAATATAAGATTGATGTATTGTTTATTCAAGAACATAATATTAGAGATAGGAATAAGATTAGATATCTTGAGGAAAGTTTTGAAGTACTGCTGAATATGCCAACTAATTTTAAAGGAGGCACTTGTTTTTTATTTAATAAAATGTCTAATATTTCTGTAATGTCTACGGAAAAAGATGAAACGGGTAGTATATTATCTGCAAGAATCCAACATAATGGCAGTCATATTTTCTTGTTGAATGTATATGCACCGTCAGGATCTTCTAAAAAGAAGGAAAGAGAGAGTTTGTTTTCTGATAACATTTTATATTACTTGAGGCAAAATACTTCAAATTTAATTCAAGGTGGCGATTTTAATTGTGTACTCTCAGGAAGAGATGTGAGTACGGGGAACGAAAGATGTGTATCCAAAGCGCTCAAGTCTCTGGTAAAACAACTGGCTCTGAAAGACGTATGGTTTCGAAACACAATATACCCTCGTATACTTATTATCGAGCTGATTATGGTTTCAGAATTGACCGTATATATGTAAGTGACCTGTATAGTAACATAAAACAGTGTCAAAATATTCCATTATCTATGACAGATCATAACATACTATTAACCCACTTTTTTATAGACAAACAGTGTAGAATGGGAAGGGGATATTGGAAATTGAATACGTCGTTACTGAATGGAGATGATTTTGACGAGAACTTCAAGAAGTTTTGGGATTATTTGAAAAGGGAAAAAAGAAAATATCCCAATATTATGGAGTGGTGGGATATTTTTGTGAAACCTAAAGTAAGATATTTTTTTTGTTAGATTGTCCAAACAAGCTAACCAAGAGAAATATGGTACATTAAATTTTTTACAAAGCCACTTAGAAGTCTTAGCTAACAAGGCTTCGATTGGTAATATTGATTTTGAACAAATGAAAATCCTTAAAGATCGAATAAAGTCTATAAAAGATGAAATAAGTGAAGGTGTAAAGATTAGGTTAAAAACAGAAGAAAGGTTAAATGGGGAGCGACTGTCTGCTCATCTATTAGGGAAAGAGAAATCAAGAGGAAGAAAAAATATTATTAGAATTGTGTTTGGAGAATGGTGTAACACTGCATAACACTGACGCTATTGTTCACCATGTAAAGCAGTATTATAAAGCTCTATTCTCTAAGGTACATACAGACTCGAGGTTACAAGACCATTTTCTTATGTCTATTGACAGCACCATAAACGAGGAAGACAACGAAGTGTTATGTAGTGTTGTAACTTCCAAAGAGGTATTTAACGCTTTAAAATCTATGAACAAAGGTAAAACACCAGGGGAGGATGGCCTACCGTTAGAGTTTTATTTAAAAACATGGAATATTATCAAACCTGAGTTTACGGAAGTGGTGAAGTATGCTTTAAACGTAAATTTTCAATTGGGGCAGAGTCAAAAGAAAGGTATCATAAAACTCGTTCACAAAGGAGGGGATATGCTATCTTTGAAGAACTGGAGGCCTATTGCATTGCTAAATACTGACTATAAATGTATTTCAAGAATACTGGCAAACAGAATGGCGAATGTTTTAAATAAGGTTGTATCAGAGGAACAATTTTGTTCGGTGAAAGGGAGATCAATAATAAACTGTAATACACTAATCCGTGATATCATATATTATGTTAATGAAAATAATTTAAACGGAGCTCTGGTCAATCTGGACTGGAGTAAGGCCTTCGACAGGGTAAATCTAGATTTTATGTTTAAGAATTTATCACGAATGGGTTTCAGAGACGATTTTGTTATGAAAATAAGAATGCTATATGACGGGAGCCTAAGTGCAGTTTGTATAAATGGAATCGTTAGTGACTATTTTCCTGTTGAACGATCGATACGCCAGGGCTGTCCTATGTCAATGATAGCATATGTTTTGTTCCAAGAATCACTGTATAGAACTATGAAACAAAATGTAAGTGTTCAACCAATAGAACTCCCAAATGCATTCCTGTGTTCTGTCATAGGGTTTGCGGATGACAGTTCGGTGTTTGTTAGAACAGCTGAGAGCATACAGGAAGTGTTCCATACAATAGCAAAATTTGAGCAAGCTACAGGGGCAGAGCTAAATCGTGAAAAAACTTGTGTTATGGGACTGGGTAACTGGAAACATCGAAATGAATGGCCAGTTGAATGGTTGCAACATAAGAACAATTGCACTGTATTAGGGATGTTGCTATGCAATGATTATGAAGTAATGGTTAAAGGAAGCTGGGATGAACTCATTAGCAAAGTTCAGGTAAGAGTAAACATGCTCTCAAACAGATTTTTGTCTCTGTATCAAAAAGCTGTCATTATTAATTCCTTAATCTTAAGTAAAGTGTGGTTCCTTGGTAAAGAGCAAAGCAAAACTCCTAGAACAAGCAATTTTTCGGTACCTGTGGTGTGGAACGTATCAGCCTATTAAGAGAGAATCCCTTTATCTTCCAAAAGCGAAAGGAGGCATAGGTATAATCAATGTGTATTACAAGGCAGCAGCTATTTTAACGAGCACATATATGAAGATTATTCATTCAGAAAGTTATGGAAGGCAGCTAGCCCTTTATTTTACACGTATTAGAATAAGTTATATGTTTCGTTTGGAAAATTGTCACGATGTATCATACTCGGGTACTCCTTTCTACAATTATATTGTTGATACCCTAAGGAAATTGATAAAAACTCCGAACTTTCCACATGTTAAAAGTAAAAATATTTACAGGTCTATAATGCCAGAACATATGCCTATTGTATTGGAGAGATATCCACTCTTTAACTGGAAGGATATATGGAATAATCTATCGTGTAAATATGTTGATTCGTACCAGAGAAGTTTGATGTACAGATTTTTGTATGAATCATTAGCCCCAAAAGAAAGGCTTAGAGTACTAAATATAAGAAATGATAATTTCTGTAACAAATGTATGGAAGTAGAAAATCATTTACATGTTGTATATTTTTGTATGTATGTTAAACCCATATGGGAGTGGTTTCAAACCTTAATTTTAGAAATATTTATATTAAAAGTAGAACAACCAATAAAATTCTTGATGATGGACTACACATGTAAAACCAAGAAACAGGTAAACACAGTAAATGTTCTTCTCATTGAATATATAAATTGTGTATGGTATAGCAGGGATGACAATGTATCTCCTTCAGAAAGAATCTCCGTATTAAGATGTAGAATAAAATACACCAAGTGGGTCCTATCAAAATCATACGATATAGAGAAACATTTTACCCGCCAATATGTTGAAAATATTTAACAAGTATACTGTGTCATTAGACGTAAAAACTTTATAGAGTACTTTGTAGTTTAAAGCAATGAGAGTCAATGTTTTATTTGTATTAAGTATTTAAAATATTGTAAAATATATATTGTAAAAGTGTCATATCTGTGTATATAGATACTTGCTGTATATGCTATGTAAATTTACTTAATAAAAAAAAAACTCTGGGACCCACTTTTGTTGATATTTTCATGTGCTCCCTGGAGGAGACCATGCTTGATAATTGCCCTTTGAGGCATCATCTCCTCCCCTCTTTTTATGTCATATGTTGATTAAAAATTTTCTCAATTTAGAGATGAATTCGGTTCGGATTCCCTATTGGAATTCCATAATTAATAACATGAAAATATAATATTCACCACAGAAAAGGAGGAAGGAAACGTACTATAGATTTTTATACGAACTGGACTCTACAGAGAGCTAAAGACTGTACCGCACGTGTTTCATATACGCTCATACACTGTAACGGTTTTTATTTTTTTATCTTATTCTTGCCCTTCCCTGCATTCAAAAGACATTCCTGTGTTTTCATGGAAGCACATGCATTATCATGTTGGCATATTTGTGACGTTCTTTCTCGGAAGTCGCTGTATATAAACTTCATGATTGTTTGATAAATTTTAGTTGCATTCACCTCGCCTCTCAGTTTTATCACCTAACGGCTCACTTGCACATTGGTAACCACCGAAGTGACCAGCTCCATCCCGCCTTCTCCCTCACTCCTGTGCCTTACTGTTTGATGAATCATGCCTTCTGACACTGACTCTCCTTTCAAAGCTACATCCATGAAACTACCACCCTTCGCTACAACAGAGATATTCACGTGATTTCAGAGCACTGAGGTCCAATTACGCATGAAGGGCGTGACTCAGTCAAACACTGAAGCAGACTAGGTTTTCATGGCAATCCCCGAGGACACTTTACCGGAAATCTCCAATTGCAGTGTGAGCAAGGGGACACCCCAATAACGTACAACGCCTTCAAATCCTACCTCCTGGAGCAGTATTTCCCATTGCTAACCGCCCACCTAGCCAAACATTTTCAGCTCTCTCAACCACTGTTGGGGGACCAAAAAGCTCCGCTCACCCTCAGGGAAATAACTAGTATCACTCTCCTGAAACCTGTAGCAGATGGCTTTCCTCGTGAAGTGAATCTACTTCGTGCCCATTGGGTATGGTACCTACCCGAACCCGTACGCGCTCCCATCCCCAAAGGCAATATTTTGCATATGCAGGGTAGAAGAAACTCTTTAGCTTTGGTAAACAGCTCTTCTAGGAGGAAACTCAAAATCAAACCATTGTTCTATAGTCTCGGGTAGTGTCATAGCCTCTATACCATGGTCTTTGCAGCCTTGAGCTAGAGTTCTCTTGCTTGGGGTTAAACTCGGGAATTCTATTCTGTCTAATTTCTCTTCCTCTTATTTTTTTTTTTTTGAAGTTTTTATAGTTTATGCAGGATATAATTATTTTAATGCAGTTGCTATTTTTAAAATACTTACTTTTTTCTTGTTTCTTTGCTCACTGGGCTATTTTCCCTGTTGGGGGCCCCCCAGTGCTTATAGCATCCTCCTTTTCCTACTAGGGATGTAGCTTTGTATATATATATATATATATATATATATATATATATATATAAATATATATATATATATATATATATATATATATATATATATATATATATATATATATATATATATATATACATTACATTATATTAAGAATAGCAAATTATGTAAATTCCCGAGCTCCAAAACTCACCTGCTTTATATTAAATAATCTGATACACAAGAGAAATACCTACGAGCTCTGAGGATTGTGATCTGAATAAACTGTAATTTCTTCATTCTGTGGTCTATTCACATATACTTCAAACATTTTTATTGCTGTGATTAGTGCTTGCAGTTCCTTTTCAACTGTCGAGTAGGCGTGTTGATGGTTCTTCAGCTTTGACAACATAAAACAGATGGGATGACGAATTATTTTCTTGCCTTCTTGAAATAGGACAGCTTCAATCCCATTATCCGACACATCCAATTGGGTAAGAAATTTTTCGCTGAAATCCTGTGCTTGCAGTATCGGTTTCGAAGTTAATATGGCCTTCCTTTGACTTCTTCTTCCTGGTATTTTGATAATATTGGTCAGGGCACTGATCTTTTCCAAATTCCGCAATGGTCCTTGGAACTCGTTGCGGTGAGGGAATCTCCTTATCAGTGAGTAATCCAACACCTGTTGTCCTACCGCAAACTGTCTGTTCTTACTTTTCATACCAAACCTTTTCTTCGTCTTTCCTTGACTTTTTTCTTATGTCACCGATCCTTTTCTACAAATTCTTGACATATTCTCCAGGCTTTTCCTCTCTTTCTTTCCATTTTTTGGCCAACATTGTAATCTTCCCTCTTGCTTTTCATCCCAACATCATTTCATTCGGGCTGCATCCCATGTTTTCTTGAGAAGCATTGCATACCTCAAATAACATTATTCGTAGTCCGATGTCCCATTCATATCCTTTTTCGTTGCATTACTAGGTTAACATATTCTTTAGGGTTTGATGAAATCTCTGTAATGCACCTTGGGTGTCCGGGTGATAAGCAGTAGACACGTAATGTTTCACATCCAACAGTTTCATCACGTAATGAAACAATTTTGAAGTGAAATTTGTTCCACGGTCACTCTGAACCCTTTCTGGAATACCAAACTTGGTAAAAAAAGCATAATAAATTCTCAACGATTACTTAGGCACTTATGTTCCTGATGGGTATGGCTTCTGGGTATCCTGTCACTGGACATATTAAAGTTGACATATACTGTACTCGTGGCCTTTCTTTGTTCTCGGTAACGGTCCCATAAATGTCGATGTACTCGTTACGTTTTCCAGCCATCTGACAAATAGGTCTCGACCCAACCGTCGAGGTGAACGGACAGTAGTTCCAGAGCCCTGTTATTTCAGCTTGTTTTGGAACTTTGGATGTTTTGCTGTGGCCTCTTGTCTACTATGAAGCTGATGATTATGTAGGAAGTGTGGTCATCGGCGAAATTACGTAAAAACTGTAGACTTAATCTTCCAAAGTGAAAATTTAACATCAACACCCTCCTGGGTTTTGGGAAGATTAGTCGTTGTACCCTGGGGCTGGGCCTCAGGGTTCCCTATCTAGACGTGTGGCTGTAAAGCCTTTCATTTAAAGGGAATTATTCCCTAAAAACTATAATAAGACTGTGTTTGAACCAAGGGAAAAATGGCTTCTGCTTTAAGAAGAGTGAATTGTATTGGGTTAGTGTTCTTGAACACAAAGCCAACGCAAGAGGATGTAAGTGCGGCATTGTTTGAACATATTGGTATTCGCCTTCAAGATCTTCAAGTAGTCCAGTTTCTACGAGAAAAGGTAATTGTCAAGTTAGCTGAAAAGGGGGTTTATGATCGTGTTGTCAAAGACTTTGAAGGGAAATATGTCACAGGTAATAGTGTTTCTTTGAAAGTAACAGACGAAAGTTCAATGTTTACCTTTGTTTCTATTAGAGACTGTCCAGAGGAGATGGAGGATGAGGTTTTAACGAATATTCTTCGACAGTATGGTAGAGTGGAGGGCCTAAGACGCAATGTTTATAACCAGGGTCCTTTTAAGGGTGCTTTAAGTGGTATACGTACCGCCAAAATGTATGTCAAAAAGAATATTCCATCGAAAATTACTGTGAATGGTTTTCAAATTCAGTTGCTATATAGTGGTCAAAAGAGAACGTGTTTCAAGTGTGGTTCAGAATCTCATGAAGCAAGAGAATGCGAGACAAGTCGATATGAAAGATCAAATGTATTCGATGCTCGAGATTTTCCTGCCTTAATACCAGTAGAAAGTAAAGAATTTAATCAGCCTAGCAGCAGTAATGAGGATGGTCGTAATGCTTCCTTGAACACCGGAATTACAGATGAGCTACACGACTTAGTGGGTAAAGACAACAGGAATTTAACAATGAGTAGTATCAGTGAGGAATTACCAGACGGGGACGAACACGGAAATCCACAGACTCAAGTGAAAGAAACACAGTTGAACGAAACTAGCGAACCAGGGATAAAGGTAATGACAGTAGTAGCAGAGGTACACAAGGTTATGACGGATGGTTCTCAACCGGAAGAGGTAACGAAAGGAGTAGTTGATATAACGGCTAATAAAAGGTTACTAACGAATGTCTCTACGATGAAATGTAAACATTCTGAATTGCATAGTAAAGATAGTGCTGAAATTCAAAATAATAGTGTAGAAAGGGAAAGTATTTCTAATGTTAAGGACGATGAGGATGGAAGTGTTATGAATCCATTGTTAAATTATTCTCAGTTATCTAATATCCTTGATGATTTAGAGAATATGCAGTATGACACCGAACAAGCCATAACCCCCAACAGTGAGCCTGGATTAGGTAAACATAAACATAACGAGGACCATACCAATGGCAGTGAGGAAAAATGTCCTAAACTTGCTAGAATAAGCAAATAAATTAAACTTTATTTTTTATTTCTAATGGCTCTAATAGTAGCATCAATAAATATTTGTGGTTTAAATGAGCTCAACAAACAGATACAACTTAAGATGTTAGCTTCTCAATATAAGATTGATGTATTGTTCATTCAAGAACATAATATTAGAGATAGGAATAAGATTAGATATCTTGAGGAAAGTTTTGAAGTACTGCTGAATATGCCAACTATTTTTAAAGGAGGCACTTGTTTTTTATTTAATAAAATGTCTAATATTTCTGTAATGTCAACGGAAAAAGATGAAACGGGTAGTACATTATCTGCAAGAATCCAACATAATGGCAGTCATTTTTTCTTGTTGAATGTATATGCACCGTCAGGATCTTCTAAAAAGAAGGAAAGAGAGAGTTTGTTTTCTGATAACATTTTATATTACTTGAGGCAAAATACAGTGAACCCTCGTTTATCGCGGTAGATAGGTTCCAGTCGCGGCCGCTATAGGTGAAAATCCGCGAAGTAGTGACACCATACTTACCTATTTATTCAACATGTATATTCAGACTTTTAACACCTTCCCTTGTACGTAGTACTGTTAACAAACTACCCTTTAATGTACAGAACACTTAATGCATGTACTACAGTACCCTAAACTAAAACAGGCACAAATATTAAAGGTGATTTTATATCATGCATTTCTTAAACATGCTAAAAAGCACGATAAAAAATGGCAACCAATGTTTTGTTTACATTTATCTCTGATCATAATGTAGAAACAAACTGGAGGTAGAGCTTTGCTTATTACCCAGACATATTTCCCATACTTTTCCCTTAGAACTACATCACATCTTCCTACTTTAGATATATAGATATATATACTGTATATATATATATATATATATATATATATATATATATGTGTGTGTGTGTGTGTGTGATATATATATATATATATATATATATATATATATATATATATATATATATATATTTATATGTATACACATATACATACCTACATATATACATAAATACATGCATACATATATATATATATATATATATATATATATATATATATATATATATATATATATATATATATATATATTACTGTATATATATGGGTTATGGAAAAAATCCGCGAAGTGGTGAATCCGCGATGGTCGAACCGCGAAGTAGCGAGGGTTCACTGTACTTCAAATTTAATTCTAGGTGGCGATTTTAATTGTGTACTCTCAGGAAGAAATGTGAGTACGGGGAACGAAAGATGTGTATCCAAAGCGCTCAAGTCTCTGGTAAAACAACTGGCTCTGAAAGACGTATGGTTTTCGAAACACAATATACCCTCGTATACTTATTATCGAGCTGATTATGGTTTCAGAATTGACCGTATTATTATTATTATTATTATTACTATCCAAGCTACAACCCTAGTTGGAAAAGCAAGATGCTATAAGCCCAGGGGCTCCAACAGGGAAAAATAGCCCAGTGAGGAAAGGAAATAAGGAAATAAATAAATGAAGAGAACAAATTAACAATAAATCATTCTAAAATAAGAAACAACGTCAAAACAGACATGTCATATAATAAACTATCAACATCAAAAACAAATATGTCATAAATAAACTATAAAAAGACTATGTCCGCCTGGTCAACAAAACGGCATTTGCTCCAACTTTGAACTTTTGAAGTTCTACTGATTCAACCACCCGATTAGGAAGATCATTCCACAACTTGGTAACAGCTGGAATAAAACTTCTAGAGTACTGCGTAGTATTGAGCCTCGTGATGGAGAAGGCCTGGCTATTAGAATTAACTGCCTGCCTAGTATTACGATCAGGATAGAATTGTCCAGGGAGATCTGAATGTAAAGGATGGTCAGAGTTGTGAAAAATCTTATGCAACATACATAATGAACTAATTGAACGACGGTGCCAGAGATTAATATCTAGATTAGGAATAAGAAATTTAATAGACCGTAAGTTTCTGTCCAACAAATTAAGATGAGAATCAGCAGCTGAAGACCAGACAGGAGAACAATACTCAAAACAAGATAGAATGAAAGAATTAAAACACTTCTTCAGAATAGATTGATCACCGAAAATCTTGAAAGACTTTCTCAATAAGCCTATTTTTTGTGAAATTGAAGAAGACACAGACCTTATATGTTTCTCAAAAGTAAATTTACTGTCGAGAATCACACCTAAAATTTTGAAAGAGTCATACATATTTAAAGAAACATTATCAATACTGAGGTCCGGATGTTGAGGAACCACCGTCCTTGACCTACTTACAATCATACTTTGAGTTTTGTTAGGATTCAACTTCATACCCCATAATTTGCACCATGCACTAATTCTAGCTAAATCTCTATTAAGGGATTCACCAACCCTAGATCTACATTCAGGGGATGGAACTGATGCAAAGAGAGTAGCATCATCTGCATATGCAACAAGCTTGTTTTCTAGGCCAAACCACATGTCATGTGTATATAGTATGAAAAGTAATGGGCCAAGAACACTACCCTGTGGAACACCGGATATCACATTCCTATAATCACTATGGTGCCCATCAACAACAACTCTTTGAGATCTATTACTTAAAAAATCAATAATAATGCTAAGAAACGACCCACCCACTCCCAACTGTTTCAGTTTGAAAACAAGGGCCTCATGATTAACACGGTCAAAGGCAGCACTAAAATCAAGGCCAATCATACGAACTTCCCGACCACAATCAAGGGATTTCTGTACAGCATTGGAGATTGTAAGATGGGCATCACATGCTCCAAGGCCTTTACGAAAACCAAATTGCAAACTAGGGAAGAGATGATTAACTTCAGCAAACCTATTAAGACGTTTTGCCAGAAGACGTTCAAAAACTTTAGATAATATGGGAGTTATGGAAATTGGGCGGTAATCAGTGGGACTTGAGCTACCACAAACACATTTACATAAAGGAGTAACATTACCAATTCTCCAACTAGTGCTAAAAGCTCCTCTTCTTGCTAACTTGCGCAAAATAACAGATAACTTTGGAGCTAAGAAATCTGCTGTCTTTATAAAAAACAAAGGAAAAATACCATTTGGGTCTACACCTCCATAAGCATCAAGGTCCATCAACAGAGCTTTAATCTCACGAGATCGAAAAGCTAAACTAGTTAGTTTAGCCTCAGGAAAACAGGAATGAGGAAGTTCAAGTTTTTCATTACTCTGTTTACTGTCAAAAACATCAGCCAAAAGGGTTGCCTTTTCCTTTGGACAGTGAGTGACTGAGCCATCTGGTTTAAGTAAAGGAGGAACTGTTGCATCTACACCAAAGAGTGCAGATTTAAGGGTAGACCACCATTTATGTTCCTGAGTTGTACCAGAAAGGGTTTCTTTTATGGTTAAATTGTACTCCTTTTCCGTTGAGGCATAAACTCTCTGAGCAAAAGCTCGAAGCTGAGTATAGTTGTTCCAGGTCAAATCTGATCTGTTACCCTTCCAAAGTTGATAGGCCTCCTGCTTCTCCAAAAAAGCACGTCTACAATCATCATTGAACCACGGTTTGTCCTTCACTCGGTACCTTAGCACACGAGAAGGGATACGCCTATCAATTATGTTGACTAGATTCTCATTCAAAGGGACAACAGGATCTACACTATTATATAATTGTGACCAATTCAAGAACAAAAGATCATGTAAAATCCCATTCCAGTCTGCTTGGGATTTCATATAAATTTTACAAGAATATGATATATCAGGGACAGGCTGCTCAGTCTTCACTAATAATGAAATCAAGGCATGATCAGATGTCCCGACTGGAGAACCAACCTTACCAGTTATAACGCCAGGGGAGTCAGTGTATACAAGGTCCAAGCAATTACCAGACCTGTGAGTAGCTTCATTTATGATTTGCTCACAGCCTGATTCAGAGGCAAAGTCTAAAGCTCTTAAGCCATGGCGATCGGTAGGAGAGATAGAACTTAACCACTCCCTATGGTGAGCATTAAAATCACCAACAAAGACAAAAGAAGCCTTTCTATCATCTTCTTGTATCTTAGCCATAATGGTAAGAAGACAATCGAAGATAGAATCATCCATGTCTGGATTCCGGTAGATCGAACATAAATAAAAGTTGTTATGCCTGCCACAAACTTTTATTACCTGAATCTCATGACATCCACATTGATAGCAGGACTTATGAGAAGCAGGGTACTCGGTCCTAATATACACCGCCATTCCCCTGGCCCTAGGGATGGCATCACGTTTCAACATTATTGGCTTCTTAAAACCAGTTATAAGGAGCTCAGATGAGTGCCTCATATTAAAAACCAAAGTTTCTGAGCACAAAAGAATATCATACTGTCTGGACGCAACTGTAAGGTCTTGGATATTTGCATGAAGACCACGAATATTGCAATACAGAAGACGACATTGACGAAATCTAGGACGTACTGGTCCCGGAATTCGCTCCATGTCTCTATAGTAACATAAAATAGTGTCAAAATATTCCATTATCTATGACAGATCATAACATGCTATTAACCCACTTTTTTATAGACAAACAGTGTAGAATGGGGAGGGGATATTGGAAATTGAATACGTCGTTACTGAATAGAGATGATTTTGACGAGAACTTCAAGAAGTTTTGGGATTATTTGAAAAGGGAAAAAAGAAAATATCCCAATATTATGGAGTGGTGGGATATTTTTGTGAAACCTAAAGTAAGATATTTTTTTGTTAGATTGTCCAAACAAGCTAACCAAGAGAAATATGGTACATTAAATTTTTTACAAAGCCACTTAGAAGTCTTAGCTAACAAGGCTTCGATTGGTAATATTGATTTTGAACAAATGAAAATCCTTAAAGATCGAATAAAGTCTATAAAAGATGAAATAAGTGAAGGTGTAAAGATTAGGTTAAAAACAGAAGAAAGGTTAAATGGGGAGCGACTGTCTGCTCATCTATTAGGGAAAGAGAAATCAAGAGGAAGAAAAAATATTATTAGAATTGTGTTTGGAGAATGGTGTAACACTGCATAACACTGACGCTATTGTTCACCATGTAAAGCAGTATTATAAAGCTTTATTCTCTAAGGTACATACAGACTCGAGGTTACAAGACCATTTTCTTATGTCTATTGACAGTACCATAAACGAGGAAGACAACGAAGTGTTATGTAGTGTTGTAACTTCCAAAGAGGTATTTAACGCTTTAAAATCTATGAACAAAGGTAAAACACCAGGGGAGGATGGCCTACCGTTAGAGTTTTATTTAAAAACATGGAATATTATCAAACCTGAGTTTACGGAAGTGGTGAAGTATGCTTTAAACGTAAATTTTCAATTGGGGCAGAGTCAAAAGAAAGGTATCATAAAACTCGTTCACAAAGGAGGGGATATGCTATCTTTGAAGAACTGGAGGCCTATTGCATTGCTAAATACTGACTATAAATGTATTTCAAGAATACTGGCAAACAGAATGGCGAATGTTTTAAATAAGGTTGTATCAGAGGAACAATTTTGTTCGGTGAAAGGGAGATCAATAATAAACTGTAATGCACTAATCCGTGATATCATATATTATGTTAATGAAAATAATTTAAACGGAGCTCTGGTCAATCTGGACTGGAGTAAGGCCTTCGATAGGGTAAATCTAGATTTTATGTTTAAGAATTTATCAGGAATGGGTTTCAGAGACGATTTTGTTATGAAAATAAGAATGTTATATGACGGGAGCCTAAGTGCAGTTTGTATAAATGGAATCGTTAGTGACTATTTTCCTGTTGAACGATCGATACGCCAGGGCTGTCCTATGTCAATGATAGCATATGTTTTGTTCCAAGAATCACTGTATAGAACTATGAAACAAAATGTAAGTGTTCAACCAATAGAACTCTCAAATGCATTCCAGTGTTCTGTCATAGGGTTTGCTGATGACATTTCGGTGTTTGTTAGAACAGCTGAGAGCATACAGGAAGTGTTCCATACAATAGCAAAATTTGAGCAAGCTACAGGGGCAGAGCTAAATCGTGAAAAAACTTGTGTTATGGGACTGGGTAACTGGAAACATCGAAATGAATGGCCAGTTGAATGGTTGCAACATAAGAACAAATGCACTGTATTAGGGATGTTGCTATGCAATGATTATGAAGTAATGGTTAAAGGAAACTGGGATGAACTCATTAGCAAAGTTCAGGCAAGAGTAAACATGCTCTCAAACAGATTTTTGTCTATGTATCAAAAAGCTGTCATTATTAATTCCTTAATCTTAAGTAAAGTGTGGTACATGTGCCACGTGTTTCCCTTGGTAAAGAGCAAAGCAAAACTCCTAGAACAAGCAATTTTTCGGTACCTGTGGTGTGGAACCATATCAGCCTATTAAGAGAGAATCCCTTTATCTTCCAAAAGCGAAAGGAGGCATAGGTATAATCAATGTGTATTACAAGGCAGCAGCTATTTTAACGAGCACATATATGAAGATTATTCATTCAGAAAGTTATGGAAGGCAGCTAGCCCTTTATTTTACACGTATTAGAATAAGTTATATGTTTCGTTTGGAAAATTGTCACGATGTATCATACTCGGGTACTCATTTCTACAATT
Source organism: Palaemon carinicauda (assembly GCF_036898095.1). Taxonomy (NCBI): domain Eukaryota; kingdom Metazoa; phylum Arthropoda; class Malacostraca; order Decapoda; family Palaemonidae; genus Palaemon; species Palaemon carinicauda. The sequence continues at coordinate 62,335,745 of NC_090733.1, forward strand.
ATATTGTTGATACCCTAAGGAAATTGATAAAAACTCCGAACTTTCCACATGTTAAAAGTAAAAATATTTACAGGTCTATAATGCCAGAACATATGCCTATTGTATTGGAGAGATATCCACTCTTTAACTGGAAGGATATATGGAATAATCTATCGTGTAAATATGTTGATTCGTACCAGAGAAGTTTGATGTACAGATTTTTGTATGAATCATTAGCCACAAAAGAAAGGCTTAGAGTACTAAATATAAGAAATGATAATTTCTGTAACAAATGTATGGAAGTAGAAAATCATTTCCATGTTGTATATTTTTGTATGTATGTTAAACCCATATGGGAGTGGTTTCAAACCTTAATTTTAGAAATATTTATATTAAAAGTAGAACAACCAATAAATTTTTTGATGATGGACTACACATGTAAAACCAAGAAACAGGTAAACACAGTAAATGTTCTTCTCATTGAATATATAAATTGTGTATGGTATAGCAGGGATGACAATGTATCTCCTTCAGAAAGAATCTCCGTATTAAGATGTAGAATAAAATACACCAAGTGGGTCCTATCAAAATCATACGATATAGAGAAACATTTTACCCGCCAATATGTTGAAAATATTTAACAAGTATACTGTGTCATTAGACGTAAAAATTTATAGAGTACTTTGTAGTTTAAAGCAATGAGAGTCAATGTTTTATTTGTATTAAGTATTTAAAATATTGTAAAATATATATTGTAAAAGTGTCATATCTGTGTATATAGATACTTGCTGTATATGCTATGTAAATTTACTTAATAAAAAAAAAAAAAACTCTGGGACCCACTTCTGTTGATATTTTCATGTGCTCCCTGGAGGAGACCATGCTTGATAATTGCCCTTTGAGGCATCATCTCCTCCCGTCTTTTTATGTCATATGTTGATTAAAATTTTCTCAATTTAGAGATGAATTCGGTTCGGATTCCCTATTGGAATTCCATAATTAATAACATGAAAATATAATATTCACCACAGAAAAGGAGGAAGGAAACGTACTATAGATTTTTATACGAACTGGACTCTACAGAGAGCTAAAGACTGTACCGCACGTGTTTCATATACGCTCATACACTGTAACGGTTTTTATTTTTTTATCTTATTCTTGCCCTTCCCTGCATTCAAAAGACATTCCTGTGTTTTCATGGAAGCACATGCATTATCATGTTGGCATATTTGTGACGTTCTTTCTCGGAAGTCGCTGTATATAAACTTCATGATTGTTTGATAAATTTTAGTTGCATTCACCTCGCCTCTCAGTTTTATCACCTAACGGCTCACTTGCACATTGGTAACCACCGAAGTGACCAGCTCCATCCCGCCTTCTCCCTCACTCCTGTGCCTTACTGTTTGATGAATCATGCCTTCTGACACTGACTCTCCTTTCAAAGCTACATCCATGAAACTACCACCCTTCGCTACAACAGAGATATTCACGTGATTTCAGAGCACTGAGGTCCAATTACGCATGAAGGGCGTGACTCAGTCAAACACTGAAGCAGACTAGGTTTTCATGGCAATCCCCGAGGACACTTTACCGGAAATATCCGATTGCAGTGTGAGCAAGGGGACACCCCAATAACGTACAACGCCTTCAAATCCTACCTCCTGGAGCAGTATTTCCCATTGCTAACCGCCCACCTAGCCAAACATTTTCAGCTCTCTCAACCACTGTTGGGGGACCTAAAAGCTCCGCTCACCCTCAGGGAAATAACTAGTATCACTCTCCTGAAACCTGTAGCAGATGGCTTTCCTCGTGAAGTGAATCTACTTCGTGCCCATTGGGTATGGTACCTACCCGAACCCGTACGCGCTGCCATCCCCAAAGGCAATATTTTGCATATGCAGGGTAGAAGAAACTCTTTAGCTTTGGTAAACAACTCTTCTAGGAGGAAACTCAAAATCAAACCATTGTTCTATAGTCTCGGGGAGTGTCATAGCCTCTATACCATGGTCTTCGCAGCCTTGAGCTAGAGTTCTCTTGCTTGGGGTTACACTCGGGAACTCTATTCTGTCTAATTTCTCTTCCTCTTGTTTTTTTTTTTTGAAGTTTTTATAGTTTATGCAGGATATAATTATTTGAATGCAGTTGTTATTCTTAAAATACTTACTTTTTTCTTGTTTCTTTGCTCACTGGGCTATTTTCCCTGTTGGGGGCCCCCAGGGCTTATAGCATCCTGCTTTTCCTACTAGGGATGTAGCTTTGTAAATAATATACATATATATATATATATATATATATATATATATATATATATATATATATATATATATATATATATATATATACACATTACATTATATTACGAATAGCGAATTATATGAATTCCCGAGCTCCAAAACTCACCTGCTTTATATTAAATAATCTGATACACAAGAGAAATACCTACGAGCTCTGAGGATTGTGATCTGAATAAACTGTAATTTCTTCATTCTGTGGTCTATTCACATATACTTCAAACATTTTTATTGCTGTGATTAGTGCTTGCAGTTCCTTTACAACTGTCGAGTAGGCGTGTTGATGGTTCTTCAGCTTTGACAACATAAAACAGATGGGATGACGAATTCCTTTCTTGCCTTCTTGAAATAGGACAGCTTCAATGCCATTATCCGACACATCCAATTGGGTAAGAAATTTTTCGCTGAAATCCTGTGCTTGCAGTATCGGTTTCGAAGTTAATATGGCCTTCCTTTGACTTCTTCTTCCTGGTATTTTGATAATATTGGTCAGGGCACTGATCTTTTCCAAATTCCGCAATGGTCCTTGGAACTCGTTGCGGTGAGGGAATCTCCTTATCAGTGAGTAATCCAACACCTGTTGTCCTACCGCAAACTGTCTGTTCTTACTTTTCATACCAAACCTTTTCTTCGTCTTTCCTTGACTTTTTTCTTATGTCACCGATCCTTTTCTACAAATTCTTGACATATTCTCCATGCCTTTCCTCTCTTTCTTTCCATTTTTTGGCCAACATTGTAATCTTTCCTCTTGCTTTTTATCCCAACATCATTTCATCCGGGCTGCATCCCATGTTTTCTTGAGAAGCATTGCATACCTCAAATAACATTATTCGTAGTCCGATGTCCCATTCATATCCTTTTTCGTTGCATTACTAGGTTAGCATATTCTTTAGGGTTTGATGAAATCTCTGTAATGCACCTTGGGTGTCCGGGTGATAAGCAGTAGACACGTAATGTTTCACATCCAACAGTTTCATCACGTAATGAAACAATTTTGACGTGAAATTTGTTCCAAGGTCACTCTGAACCCTTTCTTGAATACCAAACTTGGTAAAAAAGCATAATAAATTCTCAACGATTACTTAGGCACTTATGTTCCTGATGGGTATGGCTTCTGGGTATCCTGTCACTGGACATATTAAAGTTGACATATACTCGTGACCTTTCTTCATTCTCGGTAACGGTCCCATAAATGTCGATGTACTCGTTAGGTTTTCCAGCCATCTGACAAACGTGATCTGCATGGCAAAACTGGCTCACATCCTTATTTATGCCAGGCCAGAAAAAGTGTTTTATAACCTTCTCCGTCGTCTTCCTTATCCCCATGTGTCCAATCTCATGCGCTACAGCAATCACCTGTCTTCTCAGCGGTGCAGGAATTAATATCTGATGGTATATGCAACACTAAGTATTCCTAGGGATATCGCCGGGTCTATGCTTCCTCATAAGCAACCCATCCTTGAGGTAATAACAGGTGGGAGACTGCTGCGAGTCCTTCTCATCCACCACACGGTAAAATAATACTGTTAACGTCGCATCCTTCCACTGCAATCCTATCAGCCTATTCCGATGCACTTGTCGTACTTCTAATGCTGAGTTTTCTATTTCTTCCAAATCTATTGCTTCTTTGTATTACTGTTCATTCATTCTGCAGCCAATGAATCCTTTACAGCAAAATCAAAATGACCTGTTACCAACTCGCATGAGAGTTTCAAATGGCAAATAGGTGTAACCTCCTCACCTCCTATTCCCTTCAAAATGACCAAATCTCCTGTGAGGAACTCTTCCACCAAAGGGTGTACAACTCGTGTCACCACTCTATGATTAGATCCTGTGTCGTGCAATATGTTGACCGGGAACTGCACACTCCCATCCTTAGGGGCTAACATACCTTCATAAATATACAGTTTAAAGGCATCCACACTGTTTGGGGTTGTCCTGTTTGTCGTGTAAACGTTGGCTGGTTTATTTTCATCGTCAACCTTTCCTGTATGATTCATCATCTTCATACTCTGTGGATTTGAATTACCCTTAACCACTTGGGCAATGGCTTTCGGTTGGTTCAACCAACATTCCTTACTGATATGGCCTCATTTTCTACACTTTTAACAGACGATATTAATCTTCTGCACGCCTCTTACAACACCTGAAGGAGGACGATTTGATGATTGTTGCTTTGGAAAAGCACCAGTGGTACTTCCACTGTAACTAATGAACTTGTTCTCATAGTTATTACTGAAATAGTTTCCATGGTTTGTCCAATACTTGACACTTGGTCGGAACAACAGTTGAAACTTCATACCCAGGGAGGGTTTACGAGTGATAATATTATAATCTCCAATCAGCAAAGCGACTCTATCAAGTTTTTTCACCTCTCTCTCAAGTATGTTCAAATATGTTCAGGAATTCCTTGTAAATATTATTCCAGCACTATCAGTTCTTCTAAGCCATCTCTCTCCCTTTGGCGGCCTCTATCCATCTCTCAAAAGATCGTTGTACCTTATAAGCGTATTCCAGGAAAGTCATTTTATTGTCCTTCCGCAAAATTCAGAAAACTTCTTTATAGTATTCAGGGGTCATCTAGTACACTTGAAGCACACTCCTCTTAAATTCTTGATACTCCTTCCTCTGTTCCTGAGACAAGGCAAGATATGCATTGTGTCTATTTCCAATAAGAATACTGCAATAACATAGACCATTTATATTCTGGCCATTCCATTATCGACGTGACCGTTTCAAAATGATCGAAAAACTCATTGGAAACTTCGTCTGTGAATTTCAGGATCAGTCTCTGTGCATTTGAAACATTAAAGAAGGAATCGTGCAAAGCAGGGGTCACACCTGTCTAAGTTGACGACCTTACACGAATATTCACAGTTCCAATTCCCTGCCACGTCTTGCAGTTTCTCTTGCCTCTTCTCTCTCACTCTCTCTCTCTTTCTTCTAATTCCCTTGTATGTTTTGCAACTTCTCTTGCTTCTTCTCTCTCGTTTTCTTCCATTTCCCTCATATGACTTGTTTCTTCTCTCTCTCTCTCTCTCTTTCTTCCCATTATGCAATTTCTCTTCCTTACATTTCCCTCGCATGTTTTGCTTCTTCTCTCTCATGTCTTGCAATTTCTCTTGCCTCTTCTTTCTCTCTTTCTTCCCGTTCCTTCTGTTCTGCCATCATCCTCAACTTAATAGAAGTCTCTTCTGCTGCAATTCGTCTAATCTCAGCCTCTACATTCATTTTTGCTTTCGTTCCTTCAGTTTGTGGGTCTTCTGATAATTGCTTTCTACGAATTCTGCTTCAACCTTCTCCAAAAGGTCGTGAACTGCTGCAATATCTTCTTGCAACTTCCTGAGTTTACCAACGCTTCTAAGGCTAGATACTTGATTTGGGCTTTAATCATTCCACCAGTTGCTTGGCCACCACATGCCATTAAAATAGCGAGCCACTGAGCTTTAGTTAAATTTGCTTCTGACAATTCCTGAACAATTTGGTTTTCCAAAAGCTCCTGTACATTTAATTGCGCCATATTGTACCTTACAAAATATTATACCTCTCTAAAAAATATATTTGATCAATACACAGTATCCTATCACCACTAAACTGATCATACCTTTAATCAAAGACACGGCCCAGTTATCCCCAATATTTAAAAGACACGTTTGATCCCAGGGTCAGGGCACCAAAAAGTATATATTACATTATGATTAGCAAATAACGTAAATTCCCGAGCTCCAAAACTCACCTGCTTTATATTGCATAATCTAATACATATACAACTCCCAGACAATAATATATATGAACACTGAATATCTAAAAGGTCTCTTTCCTTTCCACTCTAGACAAAACTGGGTTATTAATTTTCTTTTCATGCTAACTATGCTTAAATTAACCTCTTCTCTCGGCTCGTAGTCAGGGGATACAAGCAAAGCACTGGAAAAGGTATTGGTGATTGAAAAAATACACTCTTGGCAAAAGGAATATATTCCATAAAAAGTTAAAAAATTTCAAAAATGTCGAAAATGATACTCTATAAAAAATTATACAACCACTTGTTTCACTAGAAATTAAAGTATGACAAATAATGAATAGATGACACTTTAACACTTGTAGAAAATAAATCATAATTACACTTACATATACTTAACTGTTACTCTTATGTCCCTAGACTCCCACAAGATTAACGAACGGTTAAGCAAAAGTAAATACACTTCACAGTTTACCTAATTAAACAGGGCCAGTTACAAAAACTTTATAATATAAATTCACTTACATTAACACACTTCACTTGAATTATCACACAATAATACCATCAACGTTTGAACAACACTATACATGGTATATGCTGAAGAGAAATCTCTATTCAAGCTTAAGATGAGTTATGTAGTGGCTGGAGAGAGGGCTAGTGGACGATGGCTCTTTCAAAGGGATAGGCTGGATCTCTTTTGTCTCCTATGCATTGCTAGATCCTATATATATTAACTTAATTCACTCTAGAAATTTCTAGTAAATCATTCTCGTTGCGTGGGGACAGGGCTCTAGCGGCGTAAGGTTGACAACTTGGCATTTTGAATAAGCAGTACTAACGTTGCTTGCGAGGCAACTCTCTCTCAGCTAACTTGGCTCACCTCCTCTCGTAACATTAAAAGAAAAAAAATTTTCTGTCAAGAACCTTCCTTGAACTCCCAACCATATGGAAACATAATGCAATTCCTAGCATTTGTCATACAGCATACCTTCTAACAAGACATAAGACTTTGTAACAAAAATAACATAAATTTACATATACGGAACTGAATGAAAATACAACTAAAGGAATGACGGAAGTCTTATGTAATTTACTTATATTACTTAATCCTACGTGAGTGGAACTCACCTTATGAGCTGGCTATACATCTCTTAAATACACAAACAAAATATGTGAATAAAATATTATACTTCCATGTCAGACCAGCTTCGTAAGATATATATATATATATATATATATATATATATATATATATATATATATATATATATATATATATATATATATATGCGTGATATTGAGCGACATTCAACGAGGGAACTACACTTGCTAAACATAATACCCGTCCTGAGTTGCACCTATCTAATAATAATAATAATAATAATAATAATAATAATAATAATAATAATAATAATAATAATAATAATAGTGGTTGATGCTCATATCTGTAGCTGCATTGTATTTCATGATTTCTCCAATGGAGAGCTTCAGCCACTGCAACATATCATTTCTAATATTGATTCTGAGAAAGTGCTGAACATTCACGAGCGATATGGTTGATGGTTTCTTCATTTGCCATACATTTTCTGCACTGTGACGAGAACTTAGTTTGGTCTATTGTAGGTTTTTTTTTTTAATATATCCTTTTTTATGCCTGATCTTGTGCTACAATTATCATACATTTAGTTTCCTTCTTAAGTTCTCTCTGTAGCCAGTGCCATGTTTCCTTACTGACCAATTCTTGAGTTTATCAAAGGAATTATCCATACATTGGTTTTCTTCTCCATTCTTTTAGTCTCATTTTTTCTGTTCTCTACTAATACACTTCTGGGTCTTCACCCTCCTTTATCACGTATTCATTCCATGCACTCTTAAGGCATTCATCTTCACTAGTCTTAAGGTTTTGTCCAAATACTCTACTTTCGATGTCAACCCAATATTCTAAACAGATAAGTCCTTTTCCTCCTTCAGTGCGTGGTATATACAGCATTTCAGTATTCGCACTTGGGTCCAGTGCTTCGTACATGATTACCTTTTTTTTTTTTCTATTCATGTTGCATAGCTCTGAACATCCAATCCGCAATTCCGGCAATGTACCTGATTACTAGCACTGCCAAGGTGTTTATAGCCTATACCATATTTCCAGAGTTGAGCTTTGATTCTTTGCATGCATACTCTTCTAATCTTTTCCCTTACCTCATGGTATTTTATTGCATCTCCTTCTATTATCTTTTGATATTCATAGCCTGCTTCGTATTATATTCTTAAAGATATTGCCATCTGGCAGCTTTATCCCTTCCTCTCTTTATGTTAACTAGAGCACATTTTTCTATGTCATACTCCATTTTGATGTCTCCTGATACAATTCTTACCCTCTGAAATAGAATGTCTATTTCCCTAGCATCTTTCCCGAACAGTTTGATGTCATCCATAAACATCAGGTGATTTATTTTGCTGCTTCCTTTCTCTGGTTGTTACCCAACTTCGGTCTTTTCCAGCACTCTTGTCATGGGAATCAAAGCTACTACGAAGAGTAGTGGTGATAGTGAGTCTCTTGGAAGATTCCTCTCCTGATGTTGACCACAGCAAGCTGTTTCCCAAAACATTATTATTATTATTATTATTATTATTATTATTATTATTATTATTATTATTATTATTATTATTATTATCAGCTAACCTAGAACCCTAGTTGGAAAAGTAGGATGCTAGTATAA
>NC_090733.1:62344970-62357470 GCF_036898095.1 Palaemon carinicauda
GGATAGAGAGAGAGACAGGGGGAGGGATGTAAGAAGTCCAGTCATGGAATCCAAACATCCCCCCCTGAGAGGGTGTACCCATGATAGAGGCAGGCTCTATCACCCAGGAGCTGGGTTCGCAGGGGACCGGGGGCAGGGTAGCCCAAGGGAGGGCTAGGGGTCACCCAAGAGAGGAGAGACCTCCACATGCAGAACGCATCCAGTGGCTAACCCCATAGGACACTATAAAGGGTATATGTACCAGAGCGGACTGCACAAGGAAGCTCAAGGTAGCCCTATCACTCCACCCTAAGGAGGAGTTGTAGGACAGGGGACAGATGGGTATAGACTAACCTAAGTGTAGGCTAGGCTATACAAGAGATAGGTGGGGAGGGGAGAAGAGAAGGGTCTTCCAAGGAAGGGGTTCTGTACCAGAGCGGACACTAGGGAAAGGGAGGACACTCCCTAACCTAAGATAAGGCCGCCAGGATGAACGGTGCATGGGTACAGTTTCAGCAGGGGACAGAGTAACCTTCCAAAACCTAACCTAGAACAGGGCTAGAAGCCCTGAACTAGGAAGGATAGAAAACATATCGCTATGGCAGGATGGTCATAGACTATTCCTAGCCATAGAGGAAGGGCTAGCCTAACCTCACTCTCGGACGCAACCCTAAGGGGGGGTCATTCCCTTAGGGAGGACTGAGAGGCGATGAATACTCCATTAGACACTTGATCCCCTTACTCAGAAAGGAAATCAAGGCTAAACAGAGGGAGTGCCAAGGCAGGGGATGAAGGAAGCATATAGGGGTCCTACGAGGAGGTTAGGTTAGTTAGGGACACTAACTAACCTATCCCCTATATGGTCCCTGAAGGCGAAAAAACACTTGCATCACTGTCGAAAGTATTGTAAAATAATGCCACTATCTTCATAACTTAGCCTAGGATCACTAATAAAATCATGCATGAACACTTATATACAGGCGCTCTGGCCTGGGGGCTATAGTAGCCGACTGGTATGAGGTCAATCGATGACCGATAAAAAGCGTCGAAACACGATATAAAAGTTCCTAGCTATGAAGACTAAATAAACTAATGTATTCGATTAGTAAATAAGGCCGGAAGCGTTGTTGTGGCTAACTAAATAAGGCATGCATAACAACAACGACGCCATAAAATGGCGGGTCCGGTAGAGGCACAGCTCTGCCACAAAACAGCAATTATCTCGGAAAGTAATATTTACTTTACGGTCAGAGCTTAACTAAACAATACTGGAACCTTGTACTCAACTTTCCAGAAGAAGGCGAGGCTGAAGGTACCGACATTACGAAGATGCAAAGCGATAAGTAAAGCACAGGGAAAATCCGTCTAAGTAGGGCGAGCTACTGAACAAAGGATGAAGACGGACGTGACGTCATTTAAGCAATGGCGCCCGTTTGTTTACGTCTTGAGTATCAGTAGTAGCCACGAATGAGATTAGCTATGGAACGGCTCCCAGCTATTCTCAACCCTTACACACCGAAGCATTAACTCTGTTCGGGGTGTAGATAGCTATGTGGCGCGTTTATACATGCGTCCCCTGTTGATATACGATGTCTTAAAAGGGAAACCTTTAGGATACTCCCTCCAGAAGTTAGAATTCTGTGATAACCTGTGGTTAAATTCTCTGGGAATATCTTAGAAGTTATTTACCCAAGGAAGCTACCAAAAAGGAACCTTCCATCAGGACGCCATGGCTTGAGCCCAAAAACAATATTATTCATGATTCTGATTATACTATGTATGAGGCTCAAATTCTATACCAACTCAATGTGACGCAAAAATTGTTTCTATATCTGGCAACCAGCTATGTATTTCAGTCGAGAAAAGTAAAAAAAGTGAAAATTACCAATTTTTACCCCTCTATCGCAGAATTCTGAAATGGGTTAGATACAATATTATTCATGATTCTGATTATACTATGTATGGGGCTCAAATTCTATACCAACTCAATGTGATGCAAAAATTGTTTCTATGTCTGGCAACCAGATATGTATTTCAGTCGAGAAAAGTAAAAAAAGTGAAAATTACCCATTTTTACCCCTCTATCGCAGAATTCTGAAATGGGTTAGATACAATATTATTCATGATTCTGATTATACTATGTATGGGGCTCAAATTTTATACCAACTCGATGTGGTGCAAAAATTGTTTCTATGTCTGGCAACCAGCTATGTATTTCAGTCGAGAAAAGTAAAAAAAAAGTGAAAATTACCCATTTTTACCCCTCTATCGCAGAATTCTGAAATGGGTAAGATACAATATTATTCATGATTCTGATTATACTATGTATGGGGCTCAAATTCTATACCAACTCAATGTGACGCAAAAATTGTTTCTATGTTGTCAACCAGCAATGTATTTCAGTCGAGAAAAGTCAAAAAAGTGAAAATTACCCATTTTTACCCCTCTATCGCAGAATTCTGAAATGGGTTACATACAATATTATTCATGATTCTGATTATACTACGTATGGGGATCAAATTTTATACCAACTCAATGTGATACAAAAATTGTTTCTATGTCTGGCAACCAGATATGTATTTCAGTCGAGAAAAGTAAAAAAAGTGAAAATTACCCATTTTTACCCCTCTATCGCAGAATTTTGAAATGGGTTAGATACAATATTATTCATGATTCTGATTATACTTTGTATGGGGATCAAATTCTATACCAACTTAATGTGACGCGAAAATTGTTTCTATGTCTGGCAACCAGATATGTATTTAAGTCAAGAAAAGTAAAAATAAAGGAAAATTACCCATTTTCACCCCTCTATCGCAGAATTCTGAAATGGGTTAGATACAATATTATTCATGATTCTGATTATACTATGTATGGGGCTCAAATTCTATACCAACTCAATGTGACGCAAAAATTGTTTCTATGTCTGGCAACCAAATATGTATTTCAGTCGAGAAAAGTCAGAAAAGTAAAATTTACCCATTTTTACCCCTCGATCGCAGAATTCTGAAATGGGTTAGATACAATATCATTCATGATTCTGATTATACTATGTATGGGGCTCAAATTCTATACCAACTCAATGTGACGCAAAAATATTTTCTATGTCTGGCAACCAGATATGTATTTCAGTCGAGAAAAGTAAAAAAAGGGAAAATTATCCATTTTTACCCCTCTATTGCCGAATTCTGAAATGGGTTAGATACAATATTATTCATGATTCTGATTATACTATGTATGGGGCTCAAATTCTATACCAACTCAATGTGACGCAAAAAATGTTTCTATGTCTGGCAACCAGCTATGTATTTCAGTCGAGAAAAGTAAAAAAAAGTGAAAATTACCCATTTTTACCCCTCTATCGCAGATTTCGGAAATGGGTTAGATACAATATTATTCATGATTCTGATTATACTATGTATGGGACTCGAATTCTATACCAACTCAATGTGACACAAAAATTGTTTTTGGGCTCAAGCCATGGCGTCCTGATGGAAGGATCCTTTTTGGTAGCTTCCTTGGGTAATCACTACTAGGATTTTCCCAGAGAATTAAACCACAGGTTATCACAGAATTCTAACTTCTGGAGCGAGTATCCTAAAGGTTTCCCCTTAAGACATCGTGTAACAACAGGGGACACGCATGTATAGACGTGCCACATAGCTATCTGCACCCCATATAGAGTTAACGCTTCAATATGGCGGACAGGGAGTGGCTGGGAGCTGAGCCGCAGCCGATCTAGATGTGGCGATATCGGTACTCGCGATGTAAACAGACGGACGCCATTGCTTTTGATGACGTCACGTCCGTCCTCATTCCTTTGCTAGTAGCTCGCTCGATTGGACGTAGTTTTCCCTTTGTGCGACTTTATCTACTTGCATCCTCGCTATGTCTCAACCGTCAGCTTCACCTTCTTCTGGAAAGTTGAGTACAAAGGTTAAAGTATTGTTTAAATAAGCTCTGGCCTTAAAGTAAATCTTACTTTTCGAGATATTTGCATAATTGTGGCAGAGCTTTGCCAGACCGGTCAGCGCCATTTTATGACGCTGCTGTTGCTTGCATGCCTTATTTAGTTAGCCGCAACAGCCTTACCGGTATATAAATTACTAATCAGCGCTATTAGTTATTTAGTCTTCATAGCTAGGAACTTTATATCGTGTTTTTGACGCATTAATTAGGGTCTTCGCTGACCCCATACCAGTAGGCTTTGATTAGCCCCTAGGCCAGTGAGCCTATACCAGTGTTAATGCATGATATTCCAGTGATCCTAGTGTTAGTTATAAAGATTTTGGCATTATTTTACAATACCATTGACAGTGATACAAGTGTTTTTCGCCTTCAGGGACCATATAGGGGGTAGGTTATCTTGAGTGCCTTGCTAACCTAACCTTATGATAGGACCCCTATATGCTCTCTTCATCCCTAGCCCTAGGGCTTCCCTCTGGTAATTTTGTATCCTATTACATGTGATAGGACAAGACTCCTCAGAGTACTGTATCGCCTCCCCACCTAAGGGAATGACCCCTCCCTTAGTGTTGCGGACCTTAAAGGTAGGATCACCTCCTTTAAGCTGAATCGGTCCTGGACCTTTTCCTTGCGATACGTCTTCTCCCTTCCTTGATTAGGGTCTAACGACCCTAATCCAGGTTAGGTTGGGAGGGCTGGTTTATGTACCTTGCTGAAATATACGCGTGCACCGTTTTTCAGTTGGTCCACCTACTATAGGTTAGGGTGAGCATCTCCCTTCCTAGGTGGCCGCTCTGGTACATAACCCATCCTTTCTTATAAGAAGACCCTTTCCCCCCCCCAACCTATCTCTTGCCTAGCCTAACCTACCAGTAGGTTAGGCTTCATATGTCCCCTGTCCTACACTCCACCCTAGGCTGGAGTGCTGGACCCCGTGGTGCTCCCAGTGTTGTCCGCTCTGATACATAGTCCCTCCATAGTGCTATGGAGTCAGTTATCATTTGGTCGACACGAAGAGTTTCCACCCCTTCTTTGGGTACACCCTGTCCTCTCTTGGACTGCCTTAGCCCCGGCCATTGCGGCTCCTGCTTAGGATGATAGATTCACCTCTATCATGGTGGTACCTTTTCCAGAGGTGTCTTGACTAGGCTAGTACAGCCTTGCCATCCCACCTCCATCTTTGGTGCTTGTCCCTTGCCGCCTCTACCCCGGCTTTACCGCCACTACGGGTGACTTCCTTATCCTTGCCGCCTTCCCCCGAGTACCGGGGGATCGCCGCCGGCCGCCGGCTTACCGCCGTGGCCTCTCCATTCCCTCATAGCCTCGGCACACTGCCGACCCCTCCCGGAGTGCCGGCACTAGCTGCCGGCCCCCGGCCCCGGCTATGCTCCTTTATCCTTACCCCTGTCACCCTCCGACTGCCTCCGGCTGCCGGAACCGCCGCTCCTTGCCGGCGGCCGCCGCTACCGGCTGCCGCCACCCTGGCTTCTTTTGACCATAGAATGATCATTCTTGAATGCCAGAAACTCTGCTCGAGCGGCTTCCGGCGTGCCGGGGGTATGCCGGACCAGTCCGGAGGCGGCAAGATGCCTTGCACCCCTTCTCTCAGCTATCTCTACTAGCGATAGCTCCTAAAAACCGCACCTAGACGGCTTGTTAACGCAGACAAATTGGTACGGAATCGTACATTTTGTTCAGTTTTCACTCTGTCTTCTTGCGTGTTTCATCTTTCCAGCACGCTACGTGTAATTGGCACGTCTGGTTGCCGGAACCTTACTAGGATCTCATGATCCCCAGACTTTCTTGATAAGATTTCAAGCCTAGTCTATATGGTAATTCTAAATGGAATTCCCATTATCAAGACACCTTCCATGGAGGCCTACGGCCACCTGGGACTGTCTGATGCTACGGCAACCAGCCGGGCGGGTTACACGAGGCATGCGTCTGTCTCCTTTCACCCACCCTTCTGTGCATCACAATTAACTTATGTTAATATTAACTTGTTAATAATTAACTTTATATACGAGCCATATTATGACTCTACAATACTCATCGTCTCTTTCTTTTACAGGAGGAGTACGTCAAGTGTGACCACGACTTCTGCGCGGTCCGTCGGCCACACTTTTATGGACACACGGCGTGTAGGACACACGGCGTGTAGGACACACGGCGTGTAGGACACACGCCCCTTGTGCCCACAAGAGAGGGGATCTCAAGTACTGGGGCCCCACCACCTGTTCGGTCTGCCAAGAATGCCTACAGAAAGCATTCTATGACCCTCCCTCAGCGGAGATTCGGGACACTGCTCGGGACAACCTACGCAAGTGGGTACGTGGCTTTCAAAAGAACGCCACCGGACCATACCTAGCCACAGAAGAAATGAGGTCTTTGCTGTTCCCAAAGGCCTCACCAGACTCAGTGGTCCCAGTTGAACAGATCCCCGTCGTCCAGATCACAGTGGAACCTGATACTGTCATGGCTCAGTCCATGAGTGATTGTCACCTGGATTCAGAACATGATGAACACATGTCAGAGATCTCGGAGGACACCGAGGAAACCCTTATGGCCCAGGGTGAAGGGGAGGATGATGAAGAAGAGGACCGGGTAGTATATACCGAGTCCGATAAGGAGGATGCCCCTCCCTCCATCCCCCCTCCTACTCCTACACCGACGGAAGTGTCTCTCCCGTCTACGTCCTCCACCACGACTCCTCTACCTACGGCACAGGATATGATTCGGCTCATTGAATCCGTGATGGAGCAGAAGCTCCAAGAAACTCACAAGATCATTCGGTCGATGGGAGCTTCCAAGGAATCTCGCAAAATCTCCATCAAGGACCTCCCCGCATGCTCGAGCGACAATCCGTGGCGGTTCGCCGAGCATATGGTCATCGCTGATGACAAGATCTTCGTCAGCGATAAGATCGGTTCCATACCCCTGGAAGAAGTGGAGTTCTTCCCCCGCTTTGAGGCGTATCCGGACTGTTACGTCCGTCTACGTTCAGAACCATCCTCAAAGGAAGAGACCGAACCGAAGGAGAAAATAGTGTTCGATCTCTCGAAGGCCCAGGCTATGCTTGCCAAAGCGCTTAAGAGCAGAGGCTTTACCTGCTCTGGACTTCCGGCTCTGAGCAAGAAGTACCCCACCTACGTTGCGCCCGATGAAGTGATGCTACCCTTCACGGAAAAGGCCTTCGCTGCCTGCCTTAAGGCTGTAGAGGAAGGGAAATCCTGCCCTGCATTGGAGGAATGCAGACCTTTCTCCGCAGCCACCCCGCCCGACACCAAACACTGGAAGGATGTGCAACACACCTTCGTGGTGGGCAAACTAGATCCTGACGTTGCTGGACGTCAGTTTAATGAGGACCTCCCCAAGCTAAACTAACACCTCCTTCGTAGGGAACAGGAAACGAAGGAGAGGCTGGCAGCATCTCTCACTCTCCAGGTCCAGATGGACGTAATGGCTGGTGACACCAGAGTCCCTGACCATTACATGGTCCTTGCCAAATCTCACATGGCAACCTTAGTCAAGGATCTGTACCATTTCATGCGAGCTCGTAGAGCCTGCAGAGAATTCGTGTTCTCCAGTGCCACTGTCAGACACGAACCCCGGAAACTGATTGCCTCCAACATCTGGGGCAAGTACCTCTTCCCGTCTGATCTAGTGAAAGAGATCACAGACAAGGCCGCATCTGAGAACAGGAACCTTCTCAACAAATGGGGCATGTCTAGGAAGAGAAAGCCCTCTCAGGATGACGGTCCTCAGCCTAAGAGGAAGCAGTCGAAGCATAGACCCCAGCAACGTCAGCACAGACGCCAGTTTCCGGCACCCGCTACTCCCCAAGTGGTCGCTCAGCCGCCACAGACCTTTCAGTTGGTCCCACAGCCGGTTTTGCCCTCATCACCGGCCTTCAACCCCACCTTCGAGCAGCACTCCACTACCTTTCGTCCCAAGGGTAGAAGCTCAGGCAGGGGTTCCGGCAGAGATTCCTCTCGCCGGCCCTCCAGAGGCAGAGGAGGACAGGGAGCTAGCGGCCGAGGCAGCAAGTCCTCGGGACCACAGAAGCAATGAAGTGCTTCCGGTGGGAGGAAGACTCCGCCACTTCCAGGATCGCTGGACCTTCGACTCCTGGGCACACAGCATCATCAAGAAAGGTCTGGGCTGGAGCTGGGCGCAACCACCCCCAACCTTCCAGCAATTCTTCCAACCTTCAACCCCCCTCTTGGAAGAATATGTGCTAGACCTCTTGAACAAGAAGGTGATAAGAAGGGTGAAGTCCACAAGGTTCCAAGGGAGACTGTTTTGTGTTCCCAAGAAAGACTCAGACAGACTCAGAGTCATTCTGGACTTATCCCCCCTCAACGTATTCATATCGAACGACAAGTTCAAGATGCTGACTCTCCAACAGATCAGAACCCTCCTGCCTCGAGGGTCTTTCACGGTCTCGATAGACCTGGCGGACGCATACTGGCACATACCAATGAACCATCACGCTTCCTCCTACCTAGGATTCCGACTCCAACGGAAAAGCTATGCCTTCCGGGCCATGCCCTTCGGACTCAACGTGGCCCCTCGGATATTCACAAAGCTAGCGGACGCAGTAGTACAACAGCTCCGCATCCGAAACGTCCAGGTGATGGCCTACCTCGACGACTGGCTAGTGTGGGCGCCCTCGCCCGAGGATTGTATAGAATCCTGCAGAAAAGTTACCCAGTTTCTCGAACACCTGGGATTCCAGATAAACGCGAAAAAGTCTCGCCTATCTCCAGCTCAGAAGTTCCAATGGTTAGGCATCCACTGGAATCTTCAGTCACACTGCCTTTCCATTCCAGCAAAGAAAAGGAAGGAAATAGCAGGGTCCGTCAAGCGACTGTTAAAATCCAAACGGATCTCGAGACGCCAGCAGGAACAAGTTCTAGGCTCTCTACAGTTCGCCTCGATCACAAACCCAGTGCTTCGTGCACAGCTAAAGGATGCAGCGGGAGTCTGGAGACGTTCCGCATCCGTCGCTCGAAGAGACCTCAAGAGACGGCTCCCAAGCAGACTTCGACTTCTTCTAAAGCCGTGGTCAGAAGCGAGGGCCCTAAAAAGGTCCCTTCCTCTCCAACACCCACCTCCATCTCTCAACATCCATACGGACGCTTCATTGGAGGGTTGGGGAGGTCACTCCCACCAACAACAGGCTCAAGGCACTTGGTCTCCCCTATTCAAGACGTTTCACATCAACATCTTGGAGGCCATGGCGGTTCTTCTGACGCTGAAGAAACTCTCCCCGCCCCCGTCGGTACACATTCGCCTGACCCTGGACAGCTCTGTGGTAGTGCGTTGTCTCAATCGCCAGGGCTCAAGATCGCCCAAGATAAATCAGGTGCTCCTGACAATCTTCCGTCTGGCAGAAAGGAAGAAATGGCACCTGTCTGCAGTTCACCTACAAGGATTCCGCAACGTGACAGCGGATGCTCTATCTCGGACAAACCCGATAGAGTCGGAATGGTCTCTAGACGCAAGATCATTCTCCTTCATCTCTCACAGAGTCCCAGAACTCCAGATCGACCTCTTCGCAACGAGCGACAACCATCAACTTCCTCGATATGTAGCCCCGTACGAGGACCCCAAAGCGGAAGCGGTGGACGCCATGACCTTGGATTGGAACAGATGGGCCAAGATTTACCTGTTCCCTCCCACCAATCTTCTGCTGAAAGTCCTCTCCAAATTGAGAACCTTCAAAGGGACAGCAGCTCTAGTGGCTCCCAAGTGGCCCGGCAGCAACTGGTACCCCTTTATCCTGGAGATGCAGCCAACGCTGATCCCCCTCCCGGACCCAGTTCTCTTCCAGCAAATACAGAAGTCGACTGTCTTCGCTTCATCATCGAAAATCAAGGACCTTCATCTCATGATTTTCTCACCCTAGCCGCTAAGAAAAGGTTTGGGATTTCGAAGAAGAGTCTAGACTTCCTCGAGGAATACAAGACCGAATCCACGAGAAGGCAATACGAATCGTCTTGGAGGAAATGGGTCTTCTTCATCAAGGCAAAGAACCCCTCGAAAATCACCATAGATTTTTGCATGTCCTTCTTCATTCACCTTCATGGACAAGGCTTGGCAGCCAACACGATTTCTACTTGCAAATCGGCCTTGACCAGACCTTTGTCATACGCCTTCCAAATAGATCTGTCTAGTGACATCTTCAACAAACTACCGAAGGCCTGTGCCCGTTTACGACCGGCACCCCCTCCGAGACCAATCACTTGGTCTCTAGACAAAGTTCTCCACTTCGCCTCCAACTTGGACAATGATTCATGCCCTCTTAAGGACCTGACTCAGAAAGTTATATTTCTCTTCGCTCTAGCTTCGGGAGCCCGAGTCAGCGAAATAGTGGCACTATCTAGAGAAGAGGGACATATCGTTTTCAATGATTCAGGAGACCTCTCCCTCTTCCCTGATCCGACGTTTCTCGCAAAGAACGAATTACCTACCAAACGATGGGGCCCGTGGAGGATATGCCCCTTGAAGGAAGATGCCTCTCTATGTCCAGTAGAGAGCCTTAAGGTCTATCTTCATAGAACTTCAAACTTTGGTGGAGGCCAACTCTTCAAAGGAGAAACATCGGGCAGCAACCTGTCACTAAAACAATTGAGAGCAAAAATCACCTACTTCATTCGCAGAGCGGATCCAGACAGTACACCCGCTGGTCATGATCCTAGGAAAGTCGCTTCGTCTCTGAATTTCTTTCAGAGTATGGATTTCGAAAGCCTCAAGAACTATACAGGCTGGAAATCCTCGCGTGTTTTCTTTAAACATTATGCGAAACAAGTGCACGAAGTGAAACATTTTGTGGTAGCCGCAGGTAGTGTTATGAAACCTGCTCTGAACTCTGCTTAGAACAGTGAGTTATTAGGGACTCTAACTCGTCGGGTGCCTATGTTGACCCTCAAGTGATACGTAGTGAAGCAGAAACCACCTTGTGTTTTCTTTAACTGTTCTTACCTCAGGTGAAATGTCATAGTAGATTACCACATGAGTGCTACATGCCACGTGCATGACGTGTGTTACATAAAGACTAACGTTCTGTAGAACGAGTGCCTACTAATACTTGATTCTTCCCTTTCAGACTCAAGAGCACGCCTTTATGACTATGTACATTTTTATCAATGTAAATGTTTTTTACTATTTATTGCATGACATGTATTGATTTACCTGCAATTATATAATAAAATGTCTATTTTATTACTTGTGCGTCTCCCTTGCTCCTTTCTTACTATGAAATATACTATTTGTCATAGTTTTATTACCCTTTATTCCTGGTTAAGGAAAATGCCAGGATTTACTCCGGGCATTTATTTATATAGAGCAAGTAAGTCTCCTTAGCGAATACTTACTCAATTATGAAGATGAGTCAACTCCATACACGAAGTGTTCAACCACCACTTCTTCAAGTTTGTTTCGACGCGAATACCAAATCGCTCTGACTTATCTTATGGATCTCATTGTTCCTTCAGCCTATATGAATAGCCTTCCCATGACCACTTTGATCTTAGCATAGCCCGTGGGGACTTCCATGCCAGGGGGGCAGGAAGGCAACTGCCTCACGGTAGCTCTAATTCTCTGGTACTCTTCCATCAGGACGCCATGGCTTGAGCCCAAAAAACGGATTTTGAGCGAAGCGAAAAATCTATTTTTGGGTGAGATAGCCATGGCGTCCTGATGGACCCACCCTGTCTGTTATCAGGTCCCGCCCTGCGCCGCTGTATCATGGTGATGAGCGAGCTCCAGACTTTCGGAATGAGGACGGACGTGACGTCATCAAAAGCAATGGCGTCCGTCTGTTTACATCGCGAGTACCGATATCGCCACATCTAGATCGGCTGCGGCTCAGCTCCCAGCCACTCCCTGTCCGCCATATTGAAGCGTTAACTCTATATGGGGTGCAGATAGCTATGTGGCACGTCTATACATGCGTGTCCCCTGTTGTTACACGATGTCTTAAGGGGAAACCTTTAGGATACTCGCTCCAGAAGTTAGAATTCTGTGATAACCTGTGGTTTAATTCTCTGGGAAAATCCTAGTAGTGATTACCCAAGGAAGCTACCAAAAAGGATCCTTCCATCAGGACGCCATGGCTATCTCACCCAAAAATAGATTTTTCGCTTCGCTCAAAATCCGTTTTCTATGTCTGGCAACCAGCTATGTATTTCAGTTGAGAAAAGTCAAAAAAGTGAAAATTACCCATTTTTACCCCTCTATCGCATAATTCTGAAATGGGTTAGATACAATATTATTCATGATTCTGATTTTACAATGTATGGGGCTCAAATTCTCTACCAACTCAATGTGATGCAAAAATTGTTTTTATGTCTGGCAACCTGATATGTATTTCAGTCGAGAAAAGTCAAAAAAGTGAAAATTACCCATTTTTACCCCTCTATCGCAGAATTCTGAAATGGGTTAGATACAATATTATACTTCAATATTCTCTATTCTTTGGTAGTGCCATAGCCTCTGTACCATGGTCCTGCACTATCTTGGAGTAGATTTCTCTTGATTGAAGGTACACT
>NC_090733.1:62362470-62367470 GCF_036898095.1 Palaemon carinicauda
GTTATTTCATGTGCCTATAGCAACATTATTCTGTTAGCCTAGAGCTACATTTGACTATAACACTAATTTCTTGGAATTACATTTATTTAGGCTATTCTATTCTATTCACTCTATTATCTGTCGACATTTGATTTTATTCATATGACGCCTACCATATATTCAAAAGGAGTAATTATTCTTTGCTACTCTTCCTCTTTCTAAATCTTTTTATTTCCCTTTGCCTTTTTATTTCATTCCCATTTCCCTTTCTTAGTCCGGAGTCTGTTTCTTCTGTCAAATTCTTCTCCTGCAAAGTAGCCAGTTTTGTAAAAGACTTGTCTTTGACAAGTAGAATCATCCTGACTATCTTATTTTATTTTCCAGCCTGCATATATCCCAAATAAAATTCTTTCTTCATCATTGTATCGTTATTGAACGATATCTTAAGGCTATTTCGGGAAATGTTACTTCGTTGAAAATTGACATCTTCATTCATCATTTGACACTTTGGATAATAATTCTCAATCAAACCTGACGGTTCTTACCTCTTTAATTTAATTGTTTGTATTTAATTTCTTTAGATTACTTATTTTCACCGGTAAAAATTTGGAAGCAGGTATTTCTAAATAATCTATCATTGCATTGCATCCTAGTATATCAACTGTATTTGCCAGAGTTTTTATAAGATAAAATAGTCAGTTGCAACGTGGATGTACCTCCGCTACATATGGCTATCTTTCCTATATAATATTTTCCCTGTCTTCCTGTCTTCATTTTTATCCGGCTAACCATTTCTAACTTGTTTTGTCTGCACTATTTGGAGGATTTGAGTTTCTCTTTCTTGGTACCGGAGGGGCATTCTGAGAAGTGTCTTCTTTTATTTTATGATGGGGTTCTTTATTTCTGTGCCTGTCTTTCTGCCCTGCATGTTCTCGTCTTTTGCAATATTTTGCCTGATTTTTATCTCCCTTTTTATGTATTCTTCCCCAAGATTTAATGTGTCCTTTGTATTCTTTTGACTTTCTTTGCCCTACTTTTCTGCATATTATTCTGTTTAACGATATGATAATTTGCGACTCCATTACAATCTACTGTTCTACTGTTTCTCTGGTAGATTTGTTGCTGATTTCTGATCGTTGTTGCTAATTTCCCTTTCTCTTCATGAAAACTTATATCCAGGATGCTATTTGTCACATAAGTTAATGCCTCATCCAAGTCTGCATAAAGGGAATTGTCATTAGCAATGATTTTTACCTTCAGCAAAGGAATCATGTCCTTCTTTACAGTTGCTATGTGATCATCCACTTTTGTGGCGAATTCATTCATCGAGCCACCCTCATATTTTGCCGAAAGGAACTTATGCAGATGTGTTAACCTATCTATCTCTTAGGCTGACCGCCATATTTGCCTACATTTCTCTTTAAGGTCACTAAAAGTTGCTACATTTTTAAATTCCTTACCATTCAAGTTTTATGAGCATCGCCTACATTTGTATTCACTTTTAACATAGCCTGTTTAATTTTAGCTGCCTCATTGTTTATTCGCAGACTAACTATTCCACTTCCGGTATCAATTAACCACTTATCCACTGCATATTTCTCTAACCTTCTTTTACCTGGGTTATTCCTAACTATATTTCCACAAAAACTTGTTTGCCTTACTGAATTCATGTTAGCGGGATTAGTTATTTGAGTTAATTCTTTAAACTCACGTTTTATGGGAAGTTACTCGTTTGTGTTTTTCACCCTACTTGTGTAATTCTAAATCCTATTTCACTTCTATATTGTATGGGCTGACATCAACATCATCGTCACTTACAAATAAAATTACATTTCAATTACACAAGAAAATAACAATAAAATAGTTCATACATCAAGAAATCCTGGCGAGGTAAAAATTTTCTATTCTTAAATGAGAGACAATTTCTTAATTTTCCCTATTTTCATTGAGAGATTATTTCTATTTTATTCTTACCAGAGAGATTCTTTTACTCACTATTTTTGTGTGAATTCCTTGTGTTTAAACTCTTGTTTCATTTCACGTCCTCGCTATTAATTTGGCATCTTGATGTTAAATCTGCAATGTCTTCAATGCTTATCTGTAAAAAGTATACTATTAATTCTTACACCGATAATTATCGCACAGCATTTTATCCAACCGCTGCCACCAATGTGGAGCTTTTGAGGCAGAATCATTATGAAATAGCTTTGATACAACAATACCTTTAGTTAATATTCTATAAGTTATGTTGAATTAATAATGTCGTTATTCTTTCAGTGCACTAATCACTTTTATATTTAAGACCCTCAAGAGAAACGGATCCAGGTTAAATGCCGAACTTTAGTTTGTACAATTAACAGTTACATTGATACACAAAACTGAGCATAAATTTAATTATCTTGAAGATTGGAAGCTACAACCTTTGACTGGAACTTCTATTTGCTGTGGGTTGCTGGATCCATGAGCCCCCTTTCAAGTAAGAAGGGAACTCGGTCCAAGACAGGTGTCATCCAAATGGACTCGTTGAAAAGTTCCTACATAGTCTTGGACAGGCGTCAGTAATTTATACACCTCTCGGTTGAAAGGCAAAAGGGTATCTCCAACAGGGGTTCTCTCCTATCTCTTCTTGCGGCCAACTTAATCACATTGTTGAAGTTAATTAAGTGCCTGTCTCGTCTGCTCTTGGTATGGGTCGCCGCCCCAGGATGGGGGAGAAGGGGAAACTTTCACTGTAATGCTTGGGAGGAAAAGAGCCGGTGTACCGGTTTTAAATTACCCCTGCAAAATCTTACCCCCAGGTAGTTTGAAACCGGTTTCAGGCAATCGGGGGATAACTTGAAACCGGTTTCAAGCTACCCCGGGGGTAATTTGAAGCCGGTTTCAAGCTACCCCCCTTGGTTTCAAATTCCCCCCCCCCCCCCCCGTCTTTTCGTAGTATCTCATCATTTATAGATATTAATCAATTGCTTTTTATCAGGGTCAACACAAAATTTTTAGATTACATGTATATACATGTACGGTTTCCTGTACTGATAAATTTGATTGATGTCATGTATTTATCCGTTTATCGTTTTAGTTCTTTGCGATTATCATACCAGTACAGCGATAAAAGCACGGTCGATACGGCCACCATGTATGTGATTTTTTTCCCAAAAGAACACAAGACACTTTCAGTGAGTAAATTTACAGGATGTATAATACTAGTGCACTTAAGTCTAGCGTTCCTTAATTCATCGGGATGACCACAAAGAGGACGATAGTTATGATGACCATTTCTCGTCCTTGGGCCGCAAATCAAGCCCGCTTTTTTTGTTATCTGATTATTTTGCACGAGGTAGTAAGCCATTGATCTCTGGTGTTTTGGGATGTATATAAATCCAGGTTATCCCGATCACAGCATCACTTGTCCCAAAACTCGTCAGTATGGCTCCTGAATGGAAATCGGACAACTTCGATATCATTGACTACGTAGTGAACGCCTAGTACCCACAAGAGGCTTACCAAAACAAAAAATCCAATCTTAGAAGACGATACTCAGTTAGATTTACGAAGGCCGAGGTGTATCTAAAGACAAAAACAAATAGTGCCATATTTTCGACTTCGTGGTATACCTTCTCACCTCACTAAATTCTCGTAATAATCTCCTTTGGGAATCGAACACCTATTAAAAAATATTCTTCTGAAGGCCACAGCTGAAATGTGGAAATGTTTCATTTTTTTTTTATTCTGTCATATTGTCTCTTATTAATAGTTATTTTATTATTTTTATTTGCAGATCAACATGCTCACTATATTTTCTTGTTAATGGTTTGTTTTTAACCTTTCTTTTAATAATAATAATAATAATAATAATAATAATAATAATAATAATAATAATAATAATAATAATAATAATAATAATAATAATGCAGGAAAATGCAAAGAATTTCATACATCTAACTTTTATTTTGAAATTAGTCTTTCGATATACATCAGAACTTCTTTGTTGATATGGATGACAACGTAACATTTTTAAAGAAGATTTCCTCATCAGAGGACTCAAGACTTCTTACTAAAGAATCAATATAAATCGATTAACACATCTTGTCCTCCTGTAATTTTTCGGCGTGTTTTACGCCATTCGCTCAATTTTCTTTTGTCACCGAATGCAGTGATTTTTTTTTTTAATGTAGGCCTACCCTTAAATATACTATTTGATTTTTTTTTTTTCGCTACCTAAGTCCTCACTTGTGGCCAAATATGTTCAATCGGAGGAAGACGAATGACCCTGTGACCATTTCAACTGCAATTTTGCCAATCACGTATGCGTTATCTATATTTCGGGAGGATTCCTTGACCATTTCCAAAAGTTGACATTTTAACATATTGTCTCTTGGTGATACGCTTTTTTGACGAGCCATTATCTTATTTGTGCCTCGTTGGTTGGTGCTGTTGGAGGTTTATCTTATTTTTCTTTATGATAAGATGCGTTACCATTGCAATTATTGAAGATGGGGATATAATCGGTAGCATCTGCTTATGGAACCATTGTTGATAATTACGTTACTATTAATTTGTCTGTGATAGTTGTTTTGCTTAAATTAGTTGTTTCTGCTATGCGAAAAAATTGTTTTAAAAATATCAGTAATAGGAGCTCTTTTCTGTTTTTCTAAAGCAAAATATTTCGAAACATTCTAGTCTCTAGACAATCTCTCGTGCTTGACCAGCAAGTACTGTATCCCTAATGTTGCTCTGTATGGGGATAGATGACCTTCCATTCTGGCTGACGAAAAGTTTATAATACTTTTTGTGCGTCTCCCTTGATTTACTAGAATCTTTGTGACATCTCTGTTTTAGCAATTTTAATTCTCTCTCTCTCTCTCTCTCTCTCTCTCTCTCTCTCTCTCTCTCTCTCTCTCTCTCTCTCTCCTACATCTGGGTGTGCAGCGCAAGCAGCAAGCTACTTTCGTCGCCGTTGGTTCCTGGCATTACCTGGCCGCAAGGCATGGCGGTTTTATAAGGGATACTCTCTGACGAAAGCC
>NC_090733.1:62372470-62377470 GCF_036898095.1 Palaemon carinicauda
GCAGTTTCTTTTCAACTGTCGAGTAGGACGGTTGATGTTTCTTCAGCTTCGATGTCATAAAACAGACGTGGTGAAGAATTCCTTCCTTGCTTTCTTGTACTAGGACAGCTCCAATTTCATTGTCCAACGATCCACTTGGATAAGGAATTTCTTGTTGAAATCCGGTGCTTGCAGTATTGGTTTCGAGGTTATTATGGCATTTATCCTATTGAAGGATTCCTGGCACTCCCTGGTTCATACAAACTTTTTCTTGGAGCTAGTCAAATCAGTCAAGGGAGCGACTACAGCCCAAAAAATCTGGCAAATCCGTCTGTAGAATCCTACCATATCATCGAGATATACACCTACTCCTTTAATCAATCCTAGAATGTTATCAATCACTCGTTGAAAGTTAGAGGGCGCGTTCATTATACCAAATGGTATGACTGTGTATTGATACACTCCAAAAGGGGTTATAAAAGCTGATAATAATCTTGCGTTGTCGTCCAAAAATTTTGATAATAGCCTTTTAACAAATCGATCTTAAAGACGAATCTCGCTTGTCTAATGCTGTCAAGTAGTTAGTCTATGAGTAGCAATGAATAATTGTCGGCCACACTGATTGAATTCAACTTCCGATAGGCCGTACACATCCTGAAATATCCATCCGGTTTTTTCACGAGCGAGCATGGAGAACTGTAAGGGCTAGAAGTTTGTCCGGCTAATCCGTTTTGTATCAAATAGTCCACTTCTTTTCTCATGACTTCTTGGTGATATGGCGGCAGTCGATAAGCACGTTGTTTGAATGGGCTTTCCGTGGTCTTAGGGTGTATCTCCTGCCTAGTCAAGTTGCTTTGTTTCAGGACTTCTGAGAAAATTTCCGGGAAATTTCTCTTCTAAGATCCTAATGATGGGCGAATGATTCACTTTGCTTAAAGCCTCTACCTCATATCCGTCATTGTCTTCCGTGGATGGAATCGTTTGCGCCATACACACCTGTAAAGCTTCGGTCTCGTTTTCGTTTAAGTATGATTTCATTGGATTAACATGTACCTTTCTTTGACTTTTCCTACTTCCTGATGTTTCGATAATGTAGGTCTGGTCACTGATCTTCTCCAAAATCTTGAATAGTCCTTGGAACTTGTTGGAGAGAGGGAATCTCCTCATCGGTAAGTAAACCAACACCTGTTGTGCTACAGCAAACTGTCTGTTCTTACTTTTCATTCCAAACCTTTTCTTAATTTTCCTTGACTTGTTTTCAGGTATTCAAGGGAAAATTTTCTTATCTCGCTGATCCTTTTCCTCTAGTTCTTGACATATCCTCCCTCCGACTCCTCTCGATCTTTCCATTTTCCTGCCAACATTATAATTGATCCTCTTACTTCTCGTCCAAACACCATTTCATTCAGGCTATATCCCATGCTTTCTTAATATGCATTGCGTAGCTCAAATAACATTAAAGAAAGTCTGATGTCCTATTAATTTTCTGTTTCGTTGCAGTACTTTGTTGACATACTCTTAAGGGTTTGATGAAATCTCTCTAATGCACCTTGGGTCTCCGGGTGATAAGCAGTAGAGAGTTGTTGTCTCACATCTAATAGTTTCATCATGTCGTGAAACAATTTTGATGAGAAATTTGTTCTTCGGTCACTTTGAACGATTTCCGTAATACCAAACTTGGTAAAAAAGTCTAGTAAATTCTCAGCGATTACTTTGGTACTGATGTTCCTGACGAGTGTGGCTTCTGGGTATCTCATCACTGGACACATCAAAGTTTATGTATATTTGTGGCCTTTCTTCATTCTCGGAAACGGTCCCACATTGTCGATCATTACCTTGCTTAAGGATTCTTCTCGTACTTCAATTGGGTGTAAGAGAGCTTTATTGATGTACTTGTTAGGCTTTCCAGCCATCTGGCAAATGTGACATGCACACCAAAACTGGCTCACATCCTTATGCATGCCAGACCAGAAAAAGTGCCTCATAATCTTCTCCCTTGTATTTCTTATTCCCATGTGACCCGTTTCATGGGCTGCAGCGATCACCTGTCTTCTCAGCTGTGCAAGAATCAGTATCAAACTGTTTATGCCCCATTCGGCATTCCCAGGGATAACGTGGGTCTATGCTTCCTCATAAGCAATCCATCCTATAGGTAATAACAGGTGGGAGACTGCTTCACCTCCATCTCATTCATTACATGGTACAATAATTCCGTTAACACCGCATCCTTCCATTGCAATCCTATCATCCTTTCCCAACTCACTTGTCCTACTTCTATTATTATTATTATTATTATCATTATTATTATTATTATTATTATTATTATTATTATTATTATTATTATTATTACTTGCTAAGCTACAACCTTAGTTAGAAAAGCAGGATGCTATAAGTTCGGGGGCTCCAACAGGGAAAATAGCCAAGTGAGGAAAGGACAAGGAAACAAGGAAAAAATGAAATATTTTAAGAAGAGTAACAACATTGAAATGAATATCTTCTATATAAACTATATAAACTTTAACAAAGCAAAAGGAAGAGAAATAAGATGGAATAGTGTGCCCGAGTGTACCCTCAAGCAAGTGAACTCTAACCCAAGACAGTGGAAGACCATGGTACAGAGGCTATGGTACTACCCAAGACTAGAGAAACTAGAAAACAATGGTTTGATTTTGGAGTGTCCTTCTCCTAGAAGAGCTGCTTACCATAGCTAAAGAGTCTCTTCTACCCTTAGAAAGGGGAAAATGGCCACTGAACAATTACAGTGCAGTAGTTAACCCCTTGGATGAAGAAGAATTGTTTAGTAATCTCAGTGTTGCCAGGTGTATGAGGACAGAGGAGAATATGTAAAGAATATGCCAGACTATTCAGTGTATGTTTAGGCAAAGGGAAAAAGAACCGTAAGAAGAGAGAAGGATCCAATGTAGTACTATCTGGCCAGTTGAAAGATGCCATAACTCTCTAGTGGTCGTATCTCAATGGGTAGCTGGTGCCGTTGCCAATCTACTACCTACCAACGCTGAGTTTTCTATTTCTTCCAAATCAATTGCTTCCTTGTCTTCCTGTTCATTCTTCTGTCGTTCCTCTTCTTTCCGACTCTCTTGGGAGCTCTTCTCTTGTGTATTATCGTTGGAAACCTCTTCTTCCGTAAATAAATCTCTCAAATTCATTGTTCCTTTGATTTCTCTGTCTTCTTCTGCAGCCACTTCCTTCGTTATACTCCTAGTCATCACACAACTAGGAAACAGATACGGGTAGTCCTTCACGAGTTCAGTCGTAGGACTATACTTCAGTGGATTCTCCATTGCAATGGGAGAAGGCACAAACGGTGCTCCACCAACTTCATTTCCCAGTAGGACTTCCACTCCTTCGACAGCCAATGAATCCTTTACCGCAAAATCAAAATGACCTGTCAGCAACTCACATGACAGTTTCAAACGGCAAATAAGAGTAACTTCCTCTCCTCTTATTCCCTTCAAAATGATTTAATCTCTTGTGAGAGACTGTTCCACCAACGGGTGTACACCTCGGGTCACCACACTGTGATTACATCCCGTGACGCGCAATATCTGCTCGCTCTCATCCAGAGTAGCTAAAATACCTTCATAAATATATGGTTATAGGCATCCACACTCTGTAAACGTTAACTTGTTTATTTTCCCCGTCAACCCTTCTGGTTTGATTCTTCATCTCCTTATTCTGTGGAGTTGAATTACTCTTAACTACTTGGCTGACTGCTTTAGGTTGGTTTGACCAACAATTCTTGCTGATATGGCCTTTTTTGACACACTTATAACATAACAGACGATATTAATCTACTGCATGTCTTCCAAAACACCTGAAGTAGGACAATTCGACAATTGTTGTAGTACTATCACATTCTGCACATTGTGCTTTGGAATCGTACCAGTGGTACTTCCGCTGTAACTATTGAACTTGTTCCCATAGTTATTACGAAACTGGTTTCCATGGTTTGGCAAATAATTGACTCTTGGTTGGAACAACAGTTGAAACTTCACACTTGAGTGGGGTTTACAACTGATAATATTATAATCTTTACTCAGGGAAGCGGCTCTATCAAGTTTCGTCACCTCTCTCTTAAGTATGTTCGAATAGGTTCAGGTATTCCTCGTAAATATTGTTCCAGCACTATCACTTATTCTAAATCAGCCATCTCTCTCACTTTGGCAGCCTCTAATCATCTCTTAATACATCATTGTATCTTATAAGTGTAATCCAGGAAAGTAATTTTTCGTCCTTCTGCAAATTTTGGAAACTTTCAATATAATATTCAGGAGTCATCTGATACACTTGCTGCACGGTCCTCTTAACTTCTTGATACTCTTTCCTCTGGTCCTGAGACATGGCAAGATAAGCACTATGTCCTTTTCCAATAAGGACACTCTGCAATAACACAGGCCATTTATCTTCTGGCCATTTCATCATCGACGCAACCGTTTCAAAATGATCGAAGCACTCATCATTCGCCATATTAAACACGTGATTGTGTATAGCAGGGGTCACACCTTGCACGAGTAACCAACAGCCCTAATTCCCTTGCATGTCTTGCAATTTCTCCTGCTTCTTCTCTCCCTCTTTTTTCCCGTCTTCCAATTTCTCTTGCCTCTTCTGTCTCCCTTTCTTCTCATCTAGCCTCTTCTGTCTCTCTTCCCGTCTTGCAATTTCTCATGGTTCCATTTCCCTTCCATGATTTGCAATTTCTCTTGCCTCTTCTCTCTCTCTTTCTTCTTGTCTTACAATTTCTCTTGCCTCTTCTCTTTCTTTCTTTCCATTCTGCCATCATTTTCAACTTAATCAAATTCTCTTCTGCTGCAATTCGTCTAATCTCCGCCCCTACATCCATTTCTGCTTTCATTCCTTCAGTTTGTGGGTCATCTGATACTTGCTTCTCTGCAAATTCTGATTCAGCCTTCTCCAAAAGGTTGCAAGCTGCTGCAATATCTTCTTCGGGCAAATTTCCTGAGTTTATCAACCCTTCTAAGGGTAGACACTAGATCTGAGCT